>NC_060147.1:7904182-8034182 GCF_021461385.2 Schistocerca piceifrons
ATCGTAATGTTGCAACCATACACAAGTTGACCTGCTGTGAAGGAAATACGAGTTAGTGCATTTCAAACATGAAAAAGGTCTTTAATTGTCAACATGAAAAACCAAATTCCAAAAGTATAAAACAGAAAAAAATCCTTACCAAAGGAAGGAAATGTATCGGGCTCCTCACCCTCCTCCCACCCTGTGGTGCAACAGATGTCCCTTTCTCAAAAAATGCACTCAATGGGATCGTAATGTTGCAACCACACACAAGTTGACCTGCTGTGAGGAAAAAACGAGTTTGTACATTTCAAACATGAAAAAGGTCATTTAATGTCAACATGAAAAACCAAAATTCCAGTAGTATGAAACGGAAAAAAATCCTTACCAAAGAAAGAAGATGTATCGGGCTCTTCACCCTCCTCCCACCCTGTGGTGCAACAGATGTCCCTTTCTCCAAAAATGCACTCAATGGGATCGTAATGTTGCAACCACAGACAAGTTGACCTGCTGTGAGGAAAAAACGAGTTAGTACATTTCAAACATGAAAAAGGTCATTTAATGTCAACATGAAAAACCAAAATTCCAATAGTATAAAACTGAAAAAAATCCTTACCAAAGAAAGAAGATGTATCGGTCTCCTCACCCTCCTCCCACCCTATGGTGCAACAGATGTCCCTTTCTCCAAAATGCACTCAATGGGATCGTAATGTTGCAAACACACACAAGTTGACCTGCTGAGAGGAAAAAACGAGTTAGTACATTTCAAACATGAGAAAGGTCATTTAATGTCAACATGAAAAACCAAATTCCAAAAGTATAAAACAGAAAAAAATCCTTACCAAAGAAAGGAAATGTATCGTGCTCTGCACCCTCCTCCCGCCCTGTGGTGCAACAGATGTCCCTTTCTCCAAAAATGCACTCAATGGGATCGTAATGTTGCAACCACACACAAGTTGACCTGCTGTGAGGAAAAAACGAGTTAGTACTTTTCAAACATGGAAAAGGTCATTTAATGTCAACATGAAAAACCAAATTCCAAAAGTATAAAACAGAAAAAAATCCTTACCAAAGAAAGAAGATGTATCGGGCTCCTCACCATCCTCCAACCCTGTGGTGCAACAGATGTCCCTTTCTCCAAAAATGCACTCAATAGGACCTGCTGTGAGGAAAAAACGAGTTAGTATATTTCAAACATGTAAAAGGTCCATTAATGTCAACATGAAAAACCAATTCCAATAGTATAAACCAGAAAAAAATCCTTACTAATGAAAGAAGATGTATCGGGCTCCTCACCCTCCTCCCACCCTGTGGTGCAACAGATGTCCCTTTCTCCAAAAATGCACTCAATGGGATCGTAATGTTGCAACCACACACAAGTTGACCTGCTGTGAGGAAAAAACGAGTTAGTACATTTCAAACATGAAAAAGGTCATTTAATGTCAACATGAAAAACAAAAATTCCAGTAGTATGAAACAGAAAAAAATCCTTACCAAAGAAAGAAGATGTATCGGGCTCTTCACCCTCCTCCCACCCTGTGGTGCAACAGATGTCCCTTTCTCCAAAAATGCACTCAATGGGATCGTAATGTTGCAACCACACACAAGTTGACCTGCTGTGAGGAAAAAACGAGTTAGTACATTTCAAACATGTAAAAGGTCCATTAATGTCAACATGAAAAACCAAAATTCCAATAGTATAAACCAGAAAAAAATCCTTACTAAAGAAAGAAGATGTATCGGGCTCCTCACCCTCCTCCCACCCTGTGGTGCAACAGATGTCCCTTTCTCCAAAAATGCACTCAATGGGATCGTAATGTTGCAACCACACACAAGTTGACCTGCTGTGAGGAAAAAACGAGTTAGTACATTTCAAACATGAAAAAGGTCAATTAATGTCAACATGAAAAACCAAAATTCCAGTAGTATGAAAAGGAAAAAAATCCTTACCAAAGAAAGCAGATGTATCGGGCTCTTCACCCTCCTCCCACCCTGTGGTGCAACAGATGTCCCTTTCTCCAAAAATGCACTCAATGGGATCGTAATGTTGCAACCACACACAAGTTGACCTGCTGTGAGGAAAAAACGAGTTAGTACATTTCAAACATGAAAAAGGTCATTTAATGTCAACATGAAAAACTAAAATTCCAGTAGTATGAAACGGAAAAAAATCCTTACCAAAGAAAGAAGATGTATCGGGCTCTTCACCCTCCTCCCACCCTGTGGTGCAACAGATGTCCCTTTCTCCAAAAATGCACTCAATGGGATCGTAATGTTGCAACCACACACAAGTTGACCTGCTGTGAGGAAAAAACGAGTTAGTACATTTCAAACATGGAAAAGGTAATTTAATATCAACATGAAAAACCAAAATTCCAAAAGTATCAAACAGAAAAAAATCCTTAGCAAAGAAAGAAGATGTATTGGGCTCCTCACCCTCCTCCCACCCTGTGGTGCAACAGATGTACCTTTCTCCAAAAATGCACTCAATGGGATCGTAATGTTGCAACCACACACAAGTTGACCTGCTGTGACGAAAAAACAAATTAGTACATTTCAAACATGAAAAAGGTCATTTAATGTCAACATGAAAAAAAAAATTCCAAAAGTATAAAACAGAAAAAAATCCTTGCCAAAGAAAGAAATGTATCGTGCTCTGCACCCACCTCCCGCCCTGTGGTGCAACAGATGTCCTTTTCTCCAAAAATGCACTCAAAGGGATCGTAATGTTGCAACCACACACAAGTTGACCTGCTGTGAGGAAGAAATGAGTTAATACATTTCAAACATGACAAAGGTCGTTTTAACATTAACATGAAATACCAATATTCCAAAAGTATAAAACACAAAGTAATGCTTACCAAAGAAAGAAAATGTATCGAGCTCCACCCCCTCCTCCCGCCCTGTGGTGCAACATATGTCCCTATCTCCAAAATTGTACTCAATGGGAGAGTAATGTTGCAACCACACACAGGTTGACCTGCTGTGAGGAAAAAACGAGTTAGTACTTTCCAAACATGACAAAGGTCACTTTAAAATCAACATGAAAAACCATAATTCCAAAAGTATAAAACACAAATAAATGCTTACCAAAGAAAGAAAATGTACCGAGCTCCACACCCTCCTCCCGCCCTGTGGTGCAACAGATGTCCCTTTCTGCAAAAATGTACTCAATGGCAGAGTAATGTTGCAACCTCACACAAGTTATCCTGCTGTGAGGAAAAAACGAGTTAGTACATTTCAAACATGACAAAGGTCGTTTTAAAATCAACATGAAATACCAAACTTCCAAAAGTATAAAACACAAAAAAATGTTTACCAAAGAAAGAAAATGTATCGAGCTCCACACCCTAGTCCCGCCCTGTGGTGCAACAGATGTCCCATTCCCCAAAAATGTACTCAATGGAAGAGTAATTTTGCAACCACACACAAGTTGACCTTCTGTGAGGAAAAGACGAGTTAGTACATTTCAAACATGACAAAGGTCGTTTTAAAATCAACATGAAATACCAAAATTCCAAAATTATAAAACACAAAAGAATGCTTACCAAAGAAAAAAAATGTATCGAGCTCCACACCCTAGTCCCGCCCTGTGGTGCAACAGATGTCCCTTTCTCAAAGAATGCACTTAATGGAATCGTAATGTTGCAACCACACACAAGTTGACCTGCTGTGAGGAAATAACGAGTTAGTACATTTCAAACATGACAATTGTCGTTTTAAAATCAACATGAAATACCAAAACTCCAAAAGTATAAAACACAAATAAATGCTTACCAAAGAAAGAAAATGTATCGAGCTCCACACCCTCCTCCCGCCCTGTGGTGCAACATATGTCCCTTTCTCCAAAAATGTACTCAATGGGATCGTAATGTTGCAACCAGACACAAGTTGACCTGCTGAGAGGAAAAAACAAGTTAGTACATTTCAAACATGAAAAAGGTCATTTAATGTCAACATGAAAAACCAAATTCCAAAAGTATAAAACAGAAAAAAATCCTTACCAAAGAAAGGAAACGTATCGTGCTCTGCACCCTCCTCCCGCCCTGTGGTGCAACAGGTGTCCCTTTCTCCAAAAATGCACTCAATGGGATCGTAATGTTGCAACCACACACAAGTTGATCTGCTGTGAGGAAAAAACGAGTTAGTACATTTCAAACATGGAAAAGGTCATTTAATACCAACATGAAAAACCAAATTCCAAAAGTATAAAACAGAAAAAAATCCTTACCAAAGAAAGAAGATGTATCGGGCTCCTCACCCTCCTCCCACCCTGTGGTGCAACAGATGTCCCTTTCTCCAAAAATGCACTCAATGGGATCGTAATGTTGCAAACACACACAAGTTGACCTGCTGTGAGGAAAAAAGGAGTTAGTACTTTTCAAACATGGAAAAGGTCATTTAATGTCAACATGAAAAACTAAATTCCAAAAGTATAAAACAGAAAAAAATCCTTACCAAAGAAAGAAGATGTATCGGGCTCCTCACCCTCCTCCCACCCTGTGGTGCAACAGATGTCCCTTTCTCCAAAAATGCACTCAATATGATCGTAATGTTGCAACCACACACAAGTTGACCTGCTGTGAGGAAAAAACGAGTTAGTACATTTCAAACATGTAAAAGGTCATTTAATGTCAACATGAAAAACCAAAATTCCAATAGTATAAACCAGAAAAAAATCCTTACCAAAGAAAGAAGATGTATCGGGCTCCTCACCCTCCTCCCACCCTGTGGTGCAACAGATGTCCCTTTCTCCAAAAATGCACTCAATGGGATCGTAATGTTGCAACCACACACAAGTTGACCTGCTGTGGGGAAAAAACGAGTTAGTACATTTCAAACATGAAAAAGGTCATTTAATGTCAACATGAAAAACCAAATTCCAAAAGTATAAACCAGAAAAAAATCCTTACCAAAGAAAGATGATGTATCAGGCTCCTCACCCTCCTCCCACCCTGTGGTGCAACAGATGTTCCTTTCTCCAAAAATGCACTCAATGGGATCGTAATGTTGCAACCACACACAAGCTACCTGCTGTGAGGAAAAAACGAGTTAGTACATTTCAAACATGAAAAAGGTCATTTAATGTCAACATGAAAAACCAAATTCCAAAAGTATAAAACAGAAAAAAATGCTTACCACAGAAAGAATATGTATCGAGCTCCACACCCTCCTCCCGCGCTGTGGTGCAACAGATGTCCCTTTCTCCAAAAATGCACTCAATGGGATCGTAATGTTGCAACCACACACAAGTTGATCTGCTGTGAGGAAAAAACGAGTGAGTACATTTCAAACATGAAAAAGGTCATTTAATGTCAACATGAAAAACCAAATTCCAAAAGTATAAAACAGAAAAAAATCCTTACCAAAGAAAGGAAACGTATCGTGCTCTGCACCCTCCTCCCGCCCTGTGGTGCAACAGGTGTCCCTTTCTCCAAAAATGCACTCAATGGGATCGTAATGTTGCAACCACACACAAGTTGATCTGCTGTGAGGAAAAAACGAGTTAGTACATTTCAAACATGGAAAAGGTCATTTAATACCAACATGAAAAACCAAATTCCAAAAGTATAAAACAGAAAAAAATCCTTACCAAAGAAAGAAGATGTATCGGGCTCCTCACCCTCCTCCCACCCTGTGGTGCAACAGATGTCCCTTTCTCCAAAAATGCACTCAATGGGATCGTAATGTTGCAAACACACACAAGTTGACCTGCTGTGAGGAAAGAAGGAGTTAGTACTTTTCAAACATGGAAAAGGTCATTTAATGTCAACATGAAAAACTAAATTCCAAAAGTATAAAACAGAAAAAAATCCTTACCAAAGAAAGAAGATGTATCGGGCTCCTCACCCTCCTCCCACCCTGTGGTGCAACAGATGTCCCTTTCTCCAAAAATGCACTCAATATGATCGTAATGTTGCAACCACACACAAGTTGACCTGCTGTGAGGAAAAAACGAGTTAGTACATTTCAAACATGTAAAAGGTCATTTAATGTCAACATGAAAAACCAAAATTCCAATAGTATAAACCAGAAAAAAATCCTTACCAAAGAAAGAAGATGTATCGGGCTCCTCACCCTCCTCCCACCCTGTGGTGCAACAGATGTCCCTTTCTCCAAAAATGCACTCAATGGGATCGTAATGTTGCAACCACACACAAGTTGACCTGCTGTGAGGAAAAAACGAGTTAGTACATTTCAAACATGAAAAAGGTCATTTAATGTCAACATGAAAAACCAAAATTCCAGTAGTATGAAACGGAAAAAAATCCTTACCAAAGAAAGAAGATGTATCGGGCTCTTCACCCTCCTCCCACCCTGTTGTGCAGCAGATGTCCCTGTCTCCAAAAATGCACTCAATGGGATCGTAATGTTGCAACCACACACAAGTTGACCTGCTGTGAGGAAAAAACGAGTTAGTACATTTCAAACATGAAAAAGGTCATTTAATGTCAACATGAAAAACCAAAATTCCAAAAGTATAAACCAGAAAAAAATCTTTACCAAAGAAAGAAGATGTATCGGGCTCCTCACCCTCCTCCCACCCTGTGGTGCAACAGATGTCCCTTTCTCCAAAAATGCACTCAATGGGATCCTAATGTTGCAAACACACACAAGTTGACCTGCTGTGAGGAAAAAACGAGTTAGTACTTTTCAAACATGTAAAAGGTCATTTAATGTCAACATGAAAAACCAAAATTCCAAAAGTATAAACCAGAAAAGAATCCTTACCAAAGAAAGAAGATGTATCGGGCTCCTCACCCTCCTCCCACCCTGTGGTGCAACAGATGTCCCTTTCTCCAAAAATGCACTCAATGGGATCGTAATGTTGCAAACACACACAAGTTGACCTGCTGTGAGGAAAAAACGAGTTAGTACTTTTCAAACATGGAAAAGGCCATTTAATGTCAACATGAAAAACCAAATTCCAAAAGTATAAAACAGAAAAAAATCCTTACCAAAGAAAGAAGATGTATCGGGCTCCTCACCCTCCTCCCACCCTGTGGTGCAACAGATGTCCCTTTCTCCAAAAATGCACTCAATAGGATCGTAATGTTGCAACCACACACAAGTTGACCTGCTGTGAGGAAAAAACGAGTTAGTACATTTCAAACATGTAAAAGGTCATTTAATGTCAACATGAAAAACCAAAATTCCGAAAGTATAAACCAGAAAAAAATCCTTACCAAAGAAAGAAGATGTATCGGGCTCTTCACCCTCCTCCCACCCTGTGGTGCAACAGATGTCCCTTTCTCCAAAAATGCACTCAATGGGATCGTAATGTTGCAACCACACACAAGTTGACCTGCTGTGAGGAAAAAACGAGTTAGTACATTTCAAACATGAAAAAGGTCATTTAATGTCAACATGAAAAACCAAATTCCAAAAGTATAAAACAGAAAAAAATCCTTACCAAAGAAAGATGATGTATCAGGCTCCTCACCCTCCTCCCACCCTGTGGTGCAACAGATGTCCCTTTCTCCAAAAATGCACTCAATGGGATCGTAATGTTGCAACCACACTCAAGTTGACCTGCTGTGAGGAAAAAACGAGTTAGTACATTTCAAACATGAAAAAGGTCATTTAATGTCAACATGAAAAACCAAATTCCAAAAGTATAAAACAGAAAAAAATCCTTACCAAAGAAAGGAAACGTATCGTGCTCTGCACCCTCCTCCCGCCCTGTGGTGCAACAGGTGTCCCTTTCTCCAAAAATGCACTCAATGGGATCGTAATGTTGCAACCACACACAAGTTGATCTGCTGTGAGGAAAAAACGAGTTAGTACATTTCAAACATGGAAAAGGTCATTTAATACCAACATGAAAAACCAAATTCCAAAAGTATAAAACAGAAAAAAATCCTTACCAAAGAAAGAAGATGTATCGGGCTCCTCACCCTCCTCCCACCCTGTGGTGCAACAGATGTCCCTTTCTCCAAAAATGCACTCAATGGGATCGTAATGTTGCAAACACACACAAGTTGACCTGCTGTGAGGAAAAAAGGAGTTAGTACTTTTCAAACATGGAAAAGGTCATTTAATGTCAACATGAAAAACTAAATTCCAAAAGTATAAAACAGAAAAAAATCCTTACCAAAGAAAGAAGATGTATCGGGCTCCTCACCCTCCTCCCACCCTGTGGTGCAACAGATGTCCCTTTCTCCAAAAATGCACTCAATATGATCGTAATGTTGCAACCACACACAAGTTGACCTGCTGTGAGGAAAAAACGAGTTAGTACATTTCAAACATGTAAAAGGTCATTTAATGTCAACATGAAAAACCAAAATTCCAATAGTATAAACCAGAAAAAAATCCTTACCAAAGAAAGAAGATGTATCGGGCTCCTCACCCTCCTCCCACCCTGTGGTGCAACAGATGTCCCTTTCTCCAAAAATGCACTCAATGGGATCGTAATGTTGCAACCACACACAAGTTGACCTGCTGTGGGGAAAAAACGAGTTAGTACATTTCAAACATGAAAAAGGCCATTTAATGTCAACATGAAAAACCAAATTCCAAAAGTATAAACCAGAAAAAAATCCTTACCAAAGAAAGATGATGTATCAGGCTCCTCACCCTCCTCCCACCCTGTGGTGCAACAGATGTCCCTTTCTCCAAAAATGCACTCAATGGGATCGTAATGTTGCAACCACACACAAGCTACCTGCTGTGAGGAAAAAACGAGTTAGTACATTTCAAACATGAAAAAGGTCATTTAATGTCAACATGAAAAACCAAATTCCAAAAGTATAAAACAGAAAAAAATGCTTACCACAGAAAGAATATGTATCGAGCTCCACACCCTCCTCCCGCGCTGTGGTGCAACAGATGTCCCTTTCTCCAAAAATGCACTCAATGGGATCGTAATGTTGCAACCACACACAAGTTGATCTGCTGTGAGGAAAAAACGAGTGAGTACATTTCAAACATGAAAAAGGTCATTTAATGTCAACATGAAAAACCAAATTCCAAAAGTATAAAACAGAAAAAAATCCTTACCAAAGAAAGGAAACGTATCGTGCTCTGCACCCTCCTCCCGCCCTGTGGTGCAACAGGTGTCCCTTTCTCCAAAAATGCACTCAATGGGATCGTAATGTTGCAACCACACACAAGTTGATCTGCTGTGAGGAAAAAACGAGTTAGTACATTTCAAACATGGAAAAGGTCATTTAATACCAACATGAAAAACCAAATTCCAAAAGTATAAAACAGAAAAAAATCCTTACCAAAGAAAGAAGATGTATCGGGCTCCTCACCCTCCTCCCACCCTGTGGTGCAACAGATGTCCCTTTCTCCAAAAATGCACTCAATGGGATCGTAATGTTGCAAACACACACAAGTTGACCTGCTGTGAGGAAAGAAGGAGTTAGTACTTTTCAAACATGGAAAAGGTCATTTAATGTCAACATGAAAAACTAAATTCCAAAAGTATAAAACAGAAAAAAATCCTTACCAAAGAAAGAAGATGTATCGGGCTCCTCACCCTCCTCCCACCCTGTGGTGCAACAGATGTCCCTTTCTCCAAAAATGCACTCAATATGATCGTAATGTTGCAACCACACACAAGTTGACCTGCTGTGAGGAAAAAACGAGTTAGTACATTTCAAACATGTAAAAGGTCATTTAATGTCAACATGAAAAACCAAAATTCCAATAGTATAAACCAGAAAAAAATCCTTACCAAAGAAAGAAGATGTATCGGGCTCCTCACCCTCCTCCCACCCTGTGGTGCAACAGATGTCCCTTTCTCCAAAAATGCACTCAATGGGATCGTAATGTTGCAACTACACACAAGTTGACCTGCTGTGAGGAAAAAACGAGTTAGTACATTTCAAACATGAAAAAGGTCATTTAATGTCAACATGAAAAACCAAAATTCCAGTAGTATGAAACGGAAAAAAATCCTTACCAAAGAAAGAAGATGTATCGGGCTCTTCACCCTCCTCCCACCCTGTTGTGCAGCAGATGTCCCTTTCTCCAAAAATGCACTCAATGGGATCGTAATGTTGCAACCACACACAAGTTGACCTGCTGTGAGGAAAAAACGAGTTAGTACATTTCAAACATGAAAAAGGTCATTTAATGTCAACATGAAAAACCAAAATTCCAAAAGTATAAACCAGAAAAAAATCTTTACCAAAGAAAGAAGATGTATCGGGCTCCTCACCCTCCTCCCACCCTGTGGTGCAACAGATGTCCCTTTCTCCAAAAATGCACTCAATGGGATCCTAATGTTGCAAACACACACAAGTTGACCTGCTGTGAGGAAAAAACGAGTTAGTACTTTTCAAACATGTAAAAGGTCATTTAATGTCAACATGAAAAACCAAAATTCCAAAAGTATAAACCAGAAAAAAATCCTTACCAAAGAAAGAAGATGTATCGGGCTCCTCACCCTCCTCCCACCCTGTGGTGCAACAGATGTCCCTTTCTCCAAAAATGCACTCAATGGGATCGTAATGTTGCAAACACACACAAGTTGACCTGCTGTGAGGAAAAAACGAGTTAGTACTTTTCAAACATGGAAAAGGTCATTTAATGTCAACATGAAAAACCAAATTCCAAAAGTATAAAACAGAAAAAAATCCTTACCAAAGAAAGAAGATGTATCGGGCTCCTCACCCTCCTCCCACCCTGTGGTGCAACAGATGTCCCTTTCTCCAAAAATGCACTCAATAGGATCGTAATGTTGCAACCACACACAAGTTGACCTGCTGTGAGGAAAAAACGAGTTAGTACATTTCAAACATGTAAAAGGTCATTTAATGTCAACATGAAAAACCAAAATTCCGAAAGTATAAACCAGAAAAAAATCCTTACCAAAGAAAGAAGATGTATCGGGCTCTTCACCCTCCTCCCACCCTGTGGTGCAACAGATGTCCCTTTCTCCAAAAATGCACTCAATGGGATCGTAATGTTGCAACCACACACAAGTTGACCTGCTGTGAGGAAAAAACGAGTTAGTACATTTCAAACATGAAAAAGGTCATTTAATGTCAACATGAAAAACCAAATTCCAAAAGTATAAAACAGAAAAAAATCCTTACCAAAGAAAGATGATGTATCAGGCTCCTCACCCTCCTCCCACCCTGTGGTGCAACAGATGTCCCTTTCTCCAAAAATGCACTCAATGGGATCGTAATGTTGCAACCACACTCAAGTTGACCTGCTGTGAGGAAAAAACGAGTTAGTACATTTCAAACATGAAAAAGGTCATTTAATGTCAACATGAAAAACCAAATTCCAAAAGTATAAAACAGAAAAAAATCCTTACCAAAGAAAGGAAATGTATCGTGCTCTACACCCTCCTCCCGCCCTGTGGTGCAACAGATGTCCCTTTCTCCAAAAATGCACTCAATGGGATCGTAATGTTGCAACCACACACAAGTTGACCTGCTGTGAGGAAAAAACGAGTTAGTACATTTCAAACATGAAAAAGGTCATTTAATGTCAACATGAAAAACCAAAATTCCAATAGTATAAAACTGAAAAAAATCCTTACCAAAGAAAGAAGATGTATCGGTCTCCTCACCCTCCTCCCACCCTGTGGTGCAACAGATGTCCCTTTCTCCAAAAATGCACTCAATGGGATCCTAATGTTGCAAACACACACAAGTTGACCTGCTGTGAGGAAAAAACGAGTTAGTACTTTTCAAACATGTAAAAGGTCATTTAATGTCAACATGAAAAACCAAAATTCCAAAAGTATAAACCAGAAAAAAATCCTTACCAAAGAAAGAAGATGTATCGGGCTCCTCACCCTCCTCCCACCCTGTGGTGCAACAGATGTCCCTTTCTCCAAAAGTGCACTCAATGGGATCGTAATGTTGCAAACACACACAAGTTGACCTGCTGTGAGGAAAAAACGAGTTAGTACTTTTCAAACATGGAAAAGGTCATTTAATGTCAACATGAAAAACCAAATTCCAAAAGTATAAAACAGAAAAAAATCCTTACCAAAGAAAGAAGATGTATCGGGCTCCTCACCCTCCTCCCACCCTGTGGTGCAACAGATGTCCCTTTCTCCAAAAATGCACTCAATAGGATCGTAATGTTGCAACCACACACAAGTTGACCTGCTGTGAGGAAAAAACGAGTTAATACATTTCAAACATGAAAAAGGTCATTTAATGTCAACATGAAAAACCAAATTCCAAAAGTATAAAACAGAAAAAAATCCTTACCAAAGAAAGATGATGTATCAGGCTCCTCACCCTCCTCCCACCCTGTGGTGCAACAGATGTCCCTTTCTCCAAAAATGCACTCAATGGGATCGTAATGTTGCAACCACACTCAAGTTGACCTGCTGTGAGGAAAAAACGAGTTAGTACATTTCAAACATGAAAAAGGTCATTTAATGTCAACATGAAAAACCAAATTCCAAAAGTATAAAACAGAAAAAAATCCTTACCAAAGAAAGGAAATGTATCGTGCTCTACACCCTCCTCCCGCCCTGTGGTGCAACAGATGTCCCTTTCTCCAAAAATGCACTCAATGGGATCGTAATGTTGCAACCACACACAAGTTGACCTGCTGTGAGGAAAAAACGAGTTAGTACATTTCAAACATGAAAAAGGTCATTTAATGTCAACATGAAAAACCAAATTCCAAAAGTATAAAACAGAAAAAAATCCTTACCAAAGAAAGAAGATGTATCGGGCTCCTCACCCTCCTCCCACCCTGTGGTGCAACAGATGTCCCTTTCTCCAAAAATGCACTCAATGGGATCGTAATGTTGCAACCACACACAAGTTGACCTGCTGTGAGGAAAAAACGAGTTAGTACATTTCAAACATGAAAAAGGTCATTTAATGTCAACATGAAAAACCAAACTCCAAAAGTATAAAACAGAAAAAAATCCTTACCGAAGAAAGGAAATGTATCGTGCCCTGCACCCTCCTCCCGCCCTGTGGTACAACAGATGTCCCTTTCTCCAAAAATGCACTCAATGGGATCGTAATGTTGCAACCACACACAAGTTGACCTGCTGTGAGGACAAAACGAGTTAGTACATTTCAAACATGAAAAAGGTCATTTAATGTCAACATGAAAAACCAAAATTCCAATAGTATAAAACTGAAAAAAATCCTTACCAAAGAAAGAAGATGTATCGGTCTCCTCACCCTCCTCCCACCCTATGGTGCAACAAATGTCCCTTTCTCCAAAATGCACTCAATGGGATCGTAATGTTGCAAACACACACAAGTTGACCTGCTGAGAGGAAAAAACGAGTTAGTACATTTCAAACATGAGAAAGGTCATTTAATGTCAACATGAAAAACCAAATTCCAAAAGTATAAAACAGAAAAAAATCCTTACCAAAGTAAGGAAATGTATCGGGCTCCTCACCCTCCTCCCACCCTGTGGTGCAACAGATGTCCCTTTCTCCAAAAATGCACTCAATGGGATCGTAATGTTGCAACCACACACAAGTTGATCCGCTGTGAGGAAAAAACGAGTTAGTACATTTCAAACATGGAAAAGGTCATTTAATGTCAACATGAAAAACCAAATTCCAAAAGTATAAAACAGAAAAAAATCCTTACCAAAGAAAGAAGATGTATCGGGCTCCTCACCCTCCTCCCACCCTGTGGTGCAACAGATGTCCCTTTCTCCAAAAATGCACTCAATAGGATCGTAATGTTGCAACCACACACAAGTTGACCTGCTGTGAGGAAAAAACGAGTTAGTACATTTCAAACATGTGAAAGGTCATTTAATGTCAACATGAAAAACCAAAATTCCAATAGTATAAACCAGAAAAAAATCCTTACCAAAGAAAGAAGATGTATCGGGCTCCTCACCCTCCTCCCACCCTGTGGTGCAACAGATGTCCCTTTCTCCAAAAATACACTCAATGGGATCGTAATGTTGCAACCACACACAAGTTGACCTGCTGTGAGGAAAAAACGAGTTAGTACATTTCAAACATGAAAAAGGTCATTTAATGTCAACATGAATAACCAAAATTCCAATAGTATAAACCAGAAAAAAATCCTTACCAAAGAAAGAAGATGTATCGGGCTCCTCACCCTCCTCCCACCCTGTGGTGCAACAGATGTCCCTTTCTCCAAAAATGCACTCAATGGGATCGTAATGTTGCAAACACACACAAGTTGACCTGCTGTGAGGAAAAAACGAGTTAGTACTTTTCAAACATGGAAAAGGTCATTTAATGTCAAGATGAAAAACCAAATTCCAAAAGTATAAAACAGAAAAAAATCCTTACCAAAGAAAGGAAATGTATCGTGCTCTGCACCCTCCTCCCGCCCTGTGGTGCAACAGATGTCCCTTTCTCCAAAAATGCACTCAATGGGATCGTAATGTTGCAACCACACACAAGTTGATCTGCTGTGAGGAAAAAACGAGTTAGTACATTTCAAACATGGAAAAGGTCATTTAATGTCAACATGAAAAACCAAATTCCAAAAGTATAAAACAGAAAAAAATCCTTACCAAAGAAAGAAGATGTATCGGGCTCCTCACCCTCCTCCCACCCTGTGGTGCAACAGATGTCCCTTTCTCCAAAAATGCACTCAATGGGATCGTAATGTTGCAAACACACACAAGTTGACCTGCTGTGAGGAAAAAACGAGTTAGTACTTTTCAAACATGGAAAAGGTCATTTAATGTCAACATGAAAAACCAAGTTCCAAAAGTATAAAACAGAAAAAAATCCTTACCAAAGAAAGAAGATGTATCGGGCTCCTCACCCTCCTCCCACCCTGTGGTGCAACAGATGTCCCTTTCTCCAAAAATGCACTCAATAGGATCGTAATGTTGCAACCACACACAAGTTGACCTGCTGTGAGGAAAAAACGAGTTAGTACATTTCAAACATGTAAAAGGTCATTCAATGTCAACATGAAAAACCAAAATTCCAATAGTATAAACCAGAAAAAAATCCTTACCAAAGAAAGAAGATGTATCGGGCTCCTCACCCTCCTCCCACCCTGTGGTGCAACAGATGTCCCTTTCTCCAAAAATGCACTCAATGGGATCGTAATGTTGCAACCACACACAAGTTGACCTGCTGTGAGGAAAAAACGAGTTAGTACATTTCAAACATGAAAAAGGTCATTTTATGTCAACATGAAAAACCAAAATTCCAGTAGTATGAAACGGAAAAAAATCCTTACCAAAGAAAGAAGATGTATCGGGCTCTTCACCCTCCTCCCACCCTGTGGTGCAACAGATGTCCCTTTCTCCAAAAATGCACTCAATGGGATCGTAATGTTGCAACCACACACAAGTTGACCTGCTGTGAGGAAAAAACGAGTTAGTACATTTCAAAGATGGAAAAGGTCATTTAATATCAACATGAAAAACCAAAATTCCAAAAGTATAAAACAGAAAAAAATCCTTACCAAAGAAAGAAGATGTATCGGGCTCCTCACCCTCGTCCCACCCTGTGGTGCAACAGATGTCCCTTTCTCCAAAAATGCACTCAATGAGATCGTAATGTTGCAAACACACACAAGTTGACCTGCTGTGAGGAAAAAACGAGTTAGTACATTTCAAACATGAAAAAGGTCATTTAATGTCAACATGAAAAACCAAAATTCCAATAGTATAAAACAGAAAAAAATCCTTACCAAAGAAAGAAGATGTATCGGGCTCCTCACCCTGCTCCCACCCTGTGGTGCAGCAGATGTACCTTTCTCCAAAAATGCACTCAATGGTATCGTAATGTTGCAACCACACACAAGTTGACCTGCTGTGAGGAAAAAACAAGTTAGTACATTTCAAACATGAAAAAGGTCATTTAATGTCAACATGAAAAACCAAATTCCAAAAGTATAAAACAGAAAAAAATCCTTGCCAAAGAAAGAAATGTATCGTGCTCTGCACCCACCTCCCGCCCTGTGGTGCAACAGATGTCCCTTTCTCCAAAAATGCACTCAATGGGATCATAATGTTGCAACCACACACAAGTTGACCTGCTGTGAGGAGGAAATGAGTTAATACATTTCAAACATGACAAAGGTCGTTTTAACATTAACATGAAATACCAATATGCCAAAAGTATAAAACACAAAATAATGCTTACCAAAGAAATAAAATGTATCGAGCTTCACACCCTCCTCCCGCCCTGTGGTGCAACAGATGTCCCTATCTCCAAAATTGTACACAATGGGAGAGTAATGTTGCAACCACACACAGGTTGACCTGCTCTGAAGAAAAAACGAGTTAGTACATTTCAAACATGACAAAGGTCACTTTAAAATCAACATGAAATACCATAATTCCAAAAGTATAAAACACAAATAAATGCTTACCAAAGAAAGAAAATGTACCGAGCTCCACACCCTCCTCCCGCCCTGTGGTGCAACAGATGTCCCTTTCTCCAAAAATGTACTCAATTATATCGTAATATTTCAACCACGCAGAAGTAGACCTGCTGTGAGGAAGAAATGAGTTAGTACATTTCAAACATGACAAATGTCGTTTTAAAATCAACATGAAATACCATAATTCCAAAAGTATAAAACACAAATAAATGCTTACCAAAGAAAGAAAATGTATCGAGCTCCACACCCTCCTCCCGCCCTGTGGTGCAACATATGTCCCTTTCTTCAAAAATGCACTCAATGGGATCGTAATGTTGCAACCACACACAAGTTGACCTGCTGTGAGGAAAAAATGAGTTAGTACATTTCAAACATGGAAAAGGTCATTTAATGTCAACATGAAGAACCAAAATTCCAAAAGTATAAAACAGAAAAAAATCCTTAACAAAGAAAGAAGACATATCGGGCTCCTCACCCTTCTCCCACCCTGTGGTGCAACAGATGTCCCTTTCTCCAAAAATGCACTCAATGGGATCGTAATGTTGCAACCACACACAAGTTGATCTGCTTTGAGAAAAAAATGAGTTAGTACATTTCAAACATGAAAAAGGTCATTTAATGTCAACATGAAAAACCAGATTTCCAAAAGTATAAAACAGAAAAAAATCCTTACCAAAGAAAGTTAGACGTATTGGGCTCCTCACCCTCCTCCCACCTTCTGGTGCAACAGATGTCCCTTTCTCCAAGAATGCACTCAATGGGATCGTAATGTTGCAACCACACACAAGTTGACCTGCTGTGAGGAATAAACGAGTTAGTACATTTCAAACATGAAAAAGGTCATTTAATGTCAACATAAAAAAACAAAATTCCAAAAGTATAAAACAGAAAAAAATACTTAACAAAGAAAGAAGATGTATCGGGCTTCTAACCCTCCTCCCGCCCTGTGGTGCAACAGATGTCCCTTTCTCCAAAAATGCACTCAATGGGATCGTAATGTTGCAACCACACAGATAATGACCTGCTGTGAGGAAAAAACGAGTTAGTACATTTCAAACATGAAAAAGGTCATTTAATGTCAACATGAAAAACCAAAACTCCAAAAGTATAAAACAGAAAAAAATCCTTACCAAAGAAAGAAGACGTATCTGGTTTCTAACCCTCCTACTACCCCGTGATGCGACAGATGTCCCTTTCTCCAAAAGTGCACTCAATGTGATCGTAATGTACCAACCACACACAAGTTGACTTGCTGTGAGAAAGAAACGAGTTAGTATATTTCAAACATGAAAAAGGTCATTTAATGTCAACATGAAAAACCAAAATTCCAAAAGTATAAAACAGAAAAAAATCCTTACCAAAGAAAGGAAATGTATCGTGCTCTGCACCTTCCTTGCGCCCTGTGGTGCAACAGATGTCCCTTTCTCCAAAAATGCACTCAATGGGTTCGTAATGTTGCAACCACACACAAGTTGACCTGCTGTGAGGAAAAAACGAGTTAGTACATTTCAAACATGGAAAAGGTCATTTAATGTCAAAGATGAAAAACCAAAATTCCAAAAGTATAAAACAGAAAAAAATCCTTAACAAAGAAAGAAGATATATCGGGCTCCTCACCCTTCTCCCACCCTGTGGTGCAACAGATGTCCCTTTCTCCAAAAATGCACTCAATGGGATCGTAATATTGCAACCACACACAAGTTGATCTGCTTTGAGAAAAAAATGAGTTAGTACATTTCAAACATGAAAAAGGTCATTTAATGTCAACATGAAAAACCAAATTTCCAAAAGTATAAAACAGAAAAAAATCCTTACCAAAGAAAGTTAGACGTATTGGGCTCCTCACCCTCCACCCACCTTGTGGTGCAACAGATGTCCCTTTCTGCAAAAATGCACTCAATGGGATCGTAATGTTGCAACCACACACAAGTTGACCCGCTGTGAGAAGAAACGAGTTAGTACATTCCAAACATGGAAAAGGTTATTTAATGTCAACATGAAAAAGCAAAATTCCAAAAGTATAAAACAAAAAAGAAATCCTTACCAAAGAAAGAAGATGTATCGGGCTCCTCACCCTCCTCCCACCCTGTGGTGCAACAGATGTCCCGTTCTCCAAAAATGCACTCAATGGGATCGTAATGTTGCAACCACACACAAGTTGACCTACTATGAGGAAAAAACGAAATAGTACATTTCAAACATGAAAAAGGTCATTTAATGTCAACATGAAAAACCAAAATTCCAAAAGTATAAAACAGAAAAAAATCCTTACCAAAGAAAGAAGACGTATCTGGTTTCTAACCCTCCTCCAACCCCGTGATGCAACAGATGTCCCTTTCTCCAAAAGTGCACTCAATGTGATCGTAATGTACCAACCACACACAAGTTGACCTGCTGTGAGAAAGAAACGAGTTAGTATATTTCAAACATGAAAAAGGTCATTTAATGTCAACATGAAAAACCAAAATTCCAAAAGTATAAAACAGAAAAAAATCCTTACCAAAGAAAGGAAATGTATCGTGCTCTGCACCTTCCTTCCGCCCTGTGGTGCAACAGATGTCCCTTTCTCCAAAAATGCACTCAATGGGATCGTAATGTTGCAACCACACACAAGTTGACCTGCTGTGAGGAAAAAACGAGTTAGTACATTTCAAATATGGAAAAGGTCATTTAATGTCAATATGAAAAACCAAAATTCCAAAAGTATAAAACAGAAAAAAATCCTTAACAAAGAAAGAAGATGTATCGGGCTTCTAACCCTCCTCCCGCCCTGTGGTGCAACAGATGTCCCTTTCTCCAAAAATGCACTCAATGGGATCGTGATGTTGCAACCACACAGAAAATGACCTGCTGTGAGGAAAAAACGAGTTAGTACATTTCAAACATGAAAAAGGTCATTTAATGTCAATATGAAAAACCAAAACTCCAAAAGTATAAAACAGAAAAAAATCCTTACCAAAGAAAGAAGACGTATCTGGTTTCTAACCCCCCCTCCAACCCCGTGATGCAACAGATGTCCCTTTCTCCAAAAGTGCACTCAATGTGATCGTAATGTACCAACCACACACAGGTTGACCTTCTGTGAGAAAGAAACGAGTTAGTATATTTCAAACATGAAAAAGGTCATTTAATATCAACATGAAAAACCAAAATTACAAAAGTATAAAACAGAAAAAAATCCTTACCAAAGAAAGGAAATGTATCTTGCTCTGCACCTTCCTTCCGCCCTGTGGTGCAACAGATGTCCCTTTCTCCAAAAATGCACTCAATGGGATCGTAATGTTGCAACCACACACAAGTTAACCTGCTGTGAGGAAAAAACGAGTTAGTACATTTCAAACATGGAAAAGGTCATTTAATGTCAACATGAAAAACCAAAATTCCAAAAGTATAAAACAGAAAAAAATCCTTAACAACGAAAGAAGATATATCGGATCCTTACCAAAGAAAGAAGATGTATCGGGCTCCTCACCCTCCTCCCACCCTGTGGTGCAACAGATGTCCCTTTCTCCAAAAATGAACTCAATGGGATCGTAATGTTGCAACCACACACAAGTTGGCCTGCTGTGAGAAGAAACGAGTTAGTACATTCCAAACATGGAAAAGGTCATTTAATGTCAAAATGAAAAACCAAAATTCCAAAAGTATAAAACAGAAAAAAATCGTTAACAAAGAAAGAAGATATATCGGGCTCCTCACCCTTCTCCCACCCTGTGGTGCAACAGATGTCCCTTTCTCCAAAAATGCACTCAATGGGATCGTAATGTTGCAACCACACACAAGTTGATCTGCAGTGAGAAAAAAATGAGTTAGTACATTTCAAACATGGAAAAAGTCATTTAATGTCAACATGAAAAACCAAATTTCCAAAAGTATAAAACAGAAAAAAATCCTTACCAAAGAAAGTTAGACGTATTGGGCTCCTCACCCTCCTCCCACCCTGTGGTGCAACAGATGTCCCTTTCTCCAAAAATGCACTCAATGGGATCGTAATGTTGCAACCACACACAAGTTGACCCGCTGTGAGGAGAAACGAGTTAGTACATTCCAAACATGGAAAAGGTCATTTAATGTCAACATGAAAAACCAAAATTCCAAAAGTATAAAACAAAAAAGAAATCCTTACCAAAGAAAGAAGATGTATCGGGCTCCTCACCCTCCTCCCACCCTGTGGTGCAACAGATGTCCCTTTCTCCAAAAATGCACTCAATGGGATCGTAATGTTGCAACCACACACAAGTTGGCCTGCTGTGAGGAAAAAACGAGTTAGTACATTTCAAACATGAAAAAGGTCATTTAATGTCAACATGAAAAATCCAAAATTCCAAAAGTATAAAACAGAAAAAAACCTTACCAAAGAAAGAAGATGTATCGGGCTCCTCGCCCTCCTCCCACCCTGTGGTGCAACAGATGTCCCTTTCTCCAAAAATGTACTCAATGGCAGAGTAATGTTGCAACCAGACACAAGTTGACCTGCTGTGAGGAAAGAACGAGTTAGTATATTTCAAACATGAAAAAGGTCATTTAATGTCAACATTAAAACCAAACTTCCAAAAGTAAAAACACAAAAAAAATGCTTACCAACGAAGGAAATGTATTGAGTTCCACACCCTCCCTCCGCCCTGTGGTGCAACAGATGTCCCTTTCTCCAAAAATGTACTCTATGGGATCGTAATGTTGCAACCACACACAAGTTGACCTTCTGTGAGGAAAAAAAGAGTTAGTATATTTCAATCATGAAAAAGGTCACTTTAAAATCAACATGAAAAACCATAATTCCAAAAGTATAAAACACAAATAAATGCTTACCACACAAAGAAAATGTATCGAGCTCCACGTCCTCCTCCCGCCCTGTGGTGCAACAGATGTCCCTTTCTCCAAAAATGTACTCAATGGCAGAGTAATGTTGCAACCTCACACAAGTTATCCTGCTGTGAGGAAAAAACGAGTTAGTACATTTGAAACATGACAAAGGTCGTTTTAAAATCAACATGAAATACCAAAATTCCAAAAGTTTAAAACACAAACAAATGCTTACCAAAGAAAGAAATAGTTTCGAGCTCCGCACCCTAGTCCCGCCCTCTGGTGCAACAGATGTCCCTATCTCAAAAAATGTACTCTATGGGATCGTAATGTTGCAACCACACAGAAGTTGACCTGCTGTGAGGAAAAAACGAGTTAGTTCATTTCAAACATGAAAAAGGTCACTTTAAAATCAACATGAAAATCAAAATTCCAAAAGTATAAAACACATAAAAATGCTTACCAAAGAAGAAAATGTATCGAGCTCCACACCCTAGTCCCCCCCCTGTGGTGCAACAGATGTCCCTTTCTCCAAAAATGTACTCAATGTTATCGTAATGTTGCAACCACACAAAAGTAGACCCGCTGTGAGGAAAAAACGAGTTAGTACATTTCAAACATGAAAAAGGTCATTTTAAAATCAACATGAAAAACCGAAATTCCAAAAGTATAAAACACAAAAAAATGCTTACCAAAGAAAGAAAATGTTTCATGCTCTTCACCCTCCTCCCCCCTGTGGTGAAACAGATGTCCCTTTCTCCAAAAATTTACTCAATGGGATCGTAATGTTGCAACAACACACAAGTTGACCTGCTGTGAGGAAAAAACGAGTTAGTACATTTCAAACATGAATAAGTTCATTTTAAATTCATTATGAAAAACCAAAATTCGAAAAGTATAAAACACAAAAAAATGCTTACCAAAGATGAAAATGTATTGTTCTCCACAGCCTCCTCCCGCCCTGTGGTAAAATCGATATCCCTATCTCAAAAAATGTACTCAATGGGATCATTATATTGCAACCACGCAGAAGTTGACTTGCTCTGAGGAAAAAACGAGTTAGTACATTTCAAACATGACAAAGGTCACTTTAAAATCAACATGAAAAACCATAATTCCAAAAGTACAAAACACAAAAAAAATCTTACCAACGAAAGAAAATGTATCGTGCTCCGTACCCTCCTCCCGCCCTGTGATGAAACAGATGTCCCTTTCTCCAAAAATGTACTCAAAGGGATCATAATGTTGCAACCACACACAAGTTGACCTGCTGTGAGGAAAAAACGAGTTAGTACATTTCAAACATGAAAAAGGTCATTTTAAATTCAACATGAAAAACCAAAATTCCAAAAGTATAAAACACAAAAAAATGCTTACCAAAGAGAGAAAATGTTTCGTGTTCTTCACCCTCCTCCCGCCCTGTGGTGAAACAGATGTCCCTTTCTCCAAAAGTGTACTCAATGCGATCATAGTGTTGCAACCACACACAAGTTGACCTGCTGTGAGGAAAAAACGAGTTAGTACATTTCAAACATGAAAAAGGTCATTTTAAAATCAACATGAAAAACCAAAATTCCAAAAGTATAAAAAACAAAAAAGTGCTTACCAAAGAGAGAAAATGTTTCGTGTTCTTCACCCTCCTCCCACCCTGTGGTGCAACAGATGTCCCTTTCTCCAAAAATGTACTCAATGGGAGCGTAATGTTGCAACCACACACACAAGTTGTCCTGCTGTGAGGAAAAAACGAGTTAGTACATTTCAAACATGAAAATGGTCACTTTAAAATCAATATGAAAAACCAAAATTCCAAAAGTATAAAACACAAAAAAATGCTTACCAAAGAGAGAAAATGTTTCGTGTTCTTCACCCTCCTCCCGCCCTGTGGTGAAACAGATGTCCGTTTCTCCAAAAATGTACTCAATGGGATCATAGTGTTGCAACCACACACATGTTGACCTGCTGTGAGGAAAAAACGAGTTAGTACATTTCAAACATGAAAAAGGTGATTTTAAAATCAACATGAAAAACCAAAATTCCAAAAGTATAAAACACAAAAAATGCTTACCAAAGAAGAAAATGTATTGTTCCTCACAGCCTCCTCCCGCCCTGTGGTAAAATCGATATCCCTATCTCAAAAAATGTACTCAATGGGATCGGTAATGTTGCAACCACGCAGAAGTTGACCTGCTGTGAGGAAAAAACGAGTTAGTACATTTCAAACATGAAAAAGGTCATTTTAAAATCAACATGAAAAACCAAAATTCCAAAAGTATAAAACACAAAAAAATGCTTACCAAAGAGAGAAAATGTTTCGTGTTCTTCACCCTCCTCCCGCCCTGTGGTGAAACAGATGTCCCTTTCTCCAAAAATATACTCAATGGGATCATAGTGTTGCAACCACACACAAGTTGACCTGCTGTGAGGAAAAAACGAGTTAGTACATTTCAAACATGAAAAAGGTCATTTTAAAATCAACATGAAAAACCAAAATTCCAAAAGTATAAAACACAAAAAATTCTTACCAATGAAGAAAATGTATCGTGCTCCGTACCCTCCTCCCGCCCTGTGATGAAACAGATGTCCCTTTCTCCAAAAATGTACTCAATTGGATCGTAATGTTGCAACCACACACAACATGACCTGCTGTGAGGAGAAAACGAGTTGGTACATTTCAAACATGAAAAAGGTCGTTTTAAAATCAACATGAAAAACCAAAATTCCAAAAGTATAAAACACAAAAAAATGCTTACCAAAGAGAGAAAATGTTTCGTGTTCTTCACCCTCCTCCCGCCCTGTGGTGAAACAGATGTCCCTTTCTCCAAAAATGTATTCAATGGGATCATAATGTTGCAACCACACACAAGTTAACCTGCTGTGTGGAAAAAACGAGTTAGTACATTTCAAACATGAAAAAGGTCATTTTAAAATCAACATGAAAAACCAAAATTCCAAAAGTATAAAACACAAAAAAATGCTTATCAAAGAAAGGAAATGTTTCGTGCACCCGCACCCACCTCCTGCCCTGTGGTGAAACAGATGTCCCTTTCTCCAAAAATGTACTTAATGGGAGCGTAATGTTGCAACCACACACACAAGTTGTCCTGCTGTGAGGAAAAAACGAGTTAGTACATTTCAAACATGAAAAAGGTCACTTTAAAATCAACATGAAAAAGTGTGTCTCTTTCTCCAAAAATGTACGCAATGGGAGCGTAAAGTTGCAACCACACACACAAGTAGACCTTCTGTGAGGAAAAAACGAGTTAGTACATTTGAAACATGAAAACGGTCATTTTAAAATCAACATGAAAAACTAAAATTCCAAAAGTAAAAAACAGAAAAATATGCTTACCAATGAAGAAAATGTATTGTGCTCCACACCCTCCTCCCTGCCCTGTGGTGAAACAGATGTCCCTTTCTCCAAAAATGTACTTAATGGGAGCGTAATGTTGCAACCACACACACAAGTTGTCCTGCTGTGAGGAAAAAACGAGTTAGTACATTTCAAACATGAAAAAGGTCACTTGAAAATGAACATGAAAAAGTGTGTCTCTTTCTCCAAAAATGTACGCAATGGGAGCGTAAAGTTGCAACCACACACACAAGTAGACCTTCTGTGAGGAAAAAACGAGTTAGTACATTTGAAACATGAAAACGGTCATTTTAAAATCAACATGAAAAACTAAAATTCCAAAAGTAAAAAACAGGAAAATATGCTTACCAATGAAGAAAATGTATTGTGCTCCACACCCTCCTCCCTGCCCTGTGGTGAAACAGATGTCCCTTTCTCCAAAAATGTACTCAATGGGATCGTAATGTTGCAACCACGCAGAAGTTGACCTGCTGTGAGGAAAAAACGAGTTAGTACATTTCAAACACGAAAAAGGTCATTTAATGTCAACATGAAAAACCAAAATTCCAAACGCATAAAACAGAAAAAAATCCTTACCAAAGAAAGAAGATGTATCGGGCTCCTCACCCTCCTCCCGCCCTGTGGTGCAGCAGATGTCCCTTTCTCCGAAAATGTATTCAATGGGATCATAATGTTGCAACCACACACAAGTTAACCTGCTGTGAGGAAAAAACGAGTTAGTACATTTCAAACATGAAAAAGGTCATTTTAAAATCAACATGAAAAACCAAAATTCCAAAAGTATAAAACACAAAAAAAATGCTTATCAAAGAAAGGAAATGTTTCATGCTCCGCACCCACCTCCTGCCCTGTGGTGAAACAGATGTCCCTTTCTCCAAAAATGTACTCAATGGGAGCGTAATGTTGCAACCACACACACAAGTTGTCCTGCTGTGAGGAAAAAACGAGTTAGTACATTTCAAACATGGAAAAGGTCACTTTAAAATCAACATGAAAAGGTATGTCTCTTTCTCCAAAAATGTACGCAATGGGAGCGTAATGTTGCAACCACACACACAAGTAGACCTTCTGTGAGGAAAAAACGAGTTAGTACAGATCAAACATGAAAAAGGTCATTTTAAAATCAACATGAAAAACTAAAATTCCAAAAGTAAAAAACAGAAAAATATGCTCACCAATGAAGAAAATGTATTGTGCTCCACACCCTCCTCCCTGCCCTGTGGTGAAACAGATGACCCTTTCTCCAAAAATGTACTCAATGGGATCGTAATGTTGCAACCACACACAAGTTGACCTGCTGTGAGGAAAAAACGATTTAGTATATTTCAAACATGAAAAAGGTCATTTTAAAATCACATGAAATACCAAAATTCCAAAAGTATAAAACACAAAAAAATGCTTACCAAAGAAAGAAAATATATCGTGGTCTGCACCCTCCTCCCTGGCCTGTGGTGAAACAGTGGTCGAAGTATAAAACTCTCCCCTGACGTTTCGTCTCCGTCTACGGGAGACATCCTCGGACGTACAGTTTGGATGTGAGCGTTGCACCGCAAGCGTGACGATCGATTACTTTCAATCGACAATGCGTACAATGCGGCCGCATAATTTTTTCATGTAAAAAATGTCTAATACAAATCCAACAAACTTAACACCCTCGAAGAACAGAAACATGATAAATTTTTGCAAGTACCTGTAAGCACAGCCTCTAATGATAATACGTCAGTCTCATCCTGGGCTACAAATGAGGAGTAGCTCTTACCTTCATGCCGAGTAGATTTCTGCTGGACGGTGGAAACAGAAAATAAAATCTTCCGTTACAGAAGTTCTTTATAGAATACTGGAAGTTTCGAATTCGCCTTGTATGTAACTGTCGAAGGCGGAGGAAAAAAGACAAGTCTTGCGAAGTGACAGCTACTTCTATACATACGTCATTCAAAGAGCAGTTATTCCTTGCGGGAAAACAGAGAGTAATTAATACGTGGCGGGAAAACAATCAAAGAGTAAATATACGTGGCGGGACAAACAATCTCGTAGCGAACATGACTAAAAGCTACGTATCAGTCGTACAGATTTTTGACATGAGCTCAAAATATAATATATGAATTCGAGTAATGTACTGTTTTGTCAATAGCAACGTCAATTGCAGTAGCCCTCTGTCGACCTGTATGTTTACAGAAATTATGGCCAAATTCTTCCATCCATTTATAAAGACCAGCTATTTATAAAGACCAAAGATTCGAAATTCGTTTTTGCTTGACTCAGTGCCGTAACTTTAAATTTTTAGCTGACAGTTCGTTACACCGATAGCTAAACATGCACGCGAAAGAGATGTCAAATTTTACTTTTCCTTTGTTTGTTACAGACTTGCGTAATAAAGAAATAAACTTTTGCAAAACCCTTTGTTTATTTTCACAAAAAGCAACCTTTACACATGATTCATGTGGTTCTGTATTATTAACGATTTATCCCTATTGAGTATGTGGATTTTAAAAGTAGTCTCACGGAAAGAGGTGTTACCAGGAACTAGGATATGTGTCAAAGACAAAATAGAAAACTCAGCATACCACATTATTCATAACCGACATTTGTTTGCCCAGTCGTACCTCAACAAGTTTTAATGGTAACATAGTGAACGGTCTGCTACGAGCTCACATTGATTTCTTGTCTCAGAGTATGTGCTCTATTGTGGTTAGCGGACATCAACAAGGACGAGAAACATCCCACTTGTCTACATCTACATCTACATGATTACTCTGCGCTTCACAATTAAGTTCGTGGCAGAGGGTTCATCGAACCACCTTCGAGCTATTTCTGTACGGTTCCACTGTCTAACAGCACACAGGAAAAACGGGCACTGTGCGAGGTCTGATCATGATTATGATTTCTCGCTATGTGGGTGGGTGCCAACAAAATATTTTCGCATTCGGAGGAGAATGTTGGTGATCGAAATTTCACGAGAAGATTCTACCGCAACGGAAAGCGCCTTTTAATGACTGTCACCCTAATTCGGGCATCATGTGCACTGCACTCTCTCCCCTATTTCGCAACAATAAAAAACGAGCTGCCCTTCTTTGAACGTTTTCGATGTCCTGCGTCAGTCCCACCTGTTGCGGATCACACACCGCACATCAGTACTCCAGTAGAGGGCGCACAAGCAACGTGTACGCAGTCTCTTTAGTCGATCTGTTGCATTTTCTACATTCTCTACCAATAAATCGCAGTCTTCAGTTTGCTTTACACACAGCATTATCTATATGACCAGTCCAACTGAACTTATTCGTAACTGTAATCCCCAAGAATTTAGTTGAGTTTACAGCCTTTAGATTCGTGTGATTCATAGTGTTACCGAAATTTAGCGGATTTCTTTTAGTACTCGTGTGAATAACTTCACACTTCTCTTTATTCAGGCTCAACTGCCACTTTTTGCACCATACAGATATTTTATCGAATTACTTTTGGTCATCTTTTGACTTACAAGACGGTAAATGTTAGTATTTTCTGCAAACAATCTAGGAGGGCCTAAATACTTCCTTGCGAAACACCATACATTACTTCTATTTTTCTAGATGATTTTACATCAGTTACTATGAACTGTGACTTGCCCAACAGGAACACACGAATCCAGCCGCACAACTGACACAATACTTCATAGGCACGCGAGTTGATTAGAAGAGGAACGGTGCCGAAAGCCTTCTGGAAATATAAAAATACGGAATCAGTTTAACAACCCCTGTCGACAGCACTCATTACTTCATGAGAACAGAGAGCTAGTTGTGTTTCACAAGAACGATGTTTCCTGAATCCGTGCTATTAGTCAGTAAATCGTTTTCTTCGAGATAATTCATTATGTTTGAACACAGAGTACGTTCCAAAAACCTACTGCAAATGGACGTTAGGGATAGGGGTCTGTTATTCAACGGATTACTCATGTTTCCTTTCTCGATGCGAATTGTACGACCTTCCAGTCTTTACGTACAGATTTTTCAATGAGCGAGCGTTTGTGTATCATTGTTAGATGCGGAACTGTTGCTGAAAGGAATCCGACTGGTATGCAATTTGGACCGGATACCTTGCCATTATTAAGTGATTTAAGATGCTTCATTACACTGATGATATCTACTTCTAAGAAACTCAAGTTGGCAGGTGTTCTGGATTCGAATTCTCGAAGATTTACTTCGCCCCATTTGGTGAACGAGTTTCTGAAAACCGTGTTTAATAACTCTGATTTAGAGGCACTGTCATCAGTGGCATAGCCATTGTTATTGCGCGGAAAATTCTTATACACGCTATGTGATCAAGTGAATCGTGCGCGATGTCTGCGCGCATTGTCACGGTCCGTGCGGCTCCCCCCGTCGGTGGTTCGAGTCCGCACGCGGGCAGTGGTATGTGTGTTGTCCATAGCGTAAGTTAGTTTAAGTAGTATGTAGGCTTAGGGACCGATGACCTAAGTAGTTTGATCCGATAAGACCTTACCACGAATGTTTTTAATAGTATCCTGACACCCCCAAAAACATACTTTTTCATGTTAGGGGCATTGTGCTGCCACCTACTGCCAGGTACTCCACATCAGCGACCTCAGTAGTCATTAGACATTGTGAGAGAATAAGAAAGCGGAACTCACTAACTTTGATCGCAGTCAGGTGTATGGGTGTAACATGTGTCATACGTCTGTATGCGAGATTTCCACAATACTAATCATCCACAGATCCACTGTTTCCGATGTGATAGTGAAGTGGAAACGTGGAGGGACAAGTATAGCATAATCGTACAGGCCTACCTCGTCTGTTGACTAACAGAGACCGCCGACAGTTGAAGAGGGTCGTAATGTGTTGTAGGCAGACATCTATCCAGACCGTCACACAGAAATTTCAAACTGCATCAGGATTCACTGCAAGTACTATGGCAGCTAGGTGGGAGGTGAGAAAACTTGCATTTCGTGGTCGAGCGGCTGCTCATAAGTCACACATCACGCCGGTAAATGCCAAACGAAGTCTCGCTTGGTGTAAGGAGCGTAAACATTGGACGATTGAACAGTGGAAAAACGTTGTGTGGAGTGACGAATCACACTACACAATGTGGCGATCCGAAGGCAGGGTGTGGGTATGGCGAATGCCCAGTGAACTTGATCTGCCAGCGTGTGTAGTGCAACGTTAAAATTTGAATGTGGTGGTGTTATGGTGTGGTCGTGTGTTTCATGGAGGGGGCTAGCACCCCTTGTTGTTTTGCGTGCCACTAACACAGCACAGGCCTATATTGATGTTTTAAGCAGCTTCTTGATTCCCACTGTTGAAGAGCAATTTGGGAATGGCGATTGCATCTTTCAACACCATCGAGCACCTGTTCATAATGCATGGCCTGTGGCGGAGTGGTTACACGACAATAACATCCCTGTAATGGACCGGCCTGCACAGAGTCCTCACCTGAATTCTGTAGAACAGCTTTGGGATGTTTTGGAACGCCAACTTCGTACCAGGTCTCACCGACCGACATCGATACCTCTCCTCAGTGCAGCACTCCGTGAAGACTGGGTTGCCATTCCCCAAGAAGCCTTCCAGCACCTGATTGAACGTATGCCTGTGAGAGTGGAAGCTGTCATCAAGGCTAAGGGTGGGCCAACACTATACTGAATTCCAGCATTACCGATGGAGTGCGCCACAAACTTGTAAGTCATTTTCATCAGGTAGTGTAAGGGCCGCTTAAAAAGTTTCCGTTTGAGGAGCTGCTGCAGCGTATATGCAACATCGCGCGACTCGGATGAGAGTATACAAGCACCAACATGTTGGTAAGGGGTTAGTGTGACATTCGTGTCTTCCCGACACTCGTGTTGTAAATGAGGAAACCTGAAATACGACGACGTTATTACCAAATGTGTCCAAAAGAACCAACCTTTTGTTATTCTGTTCGTGACTGCTGAAGGACGAACACCAGTAGACATCCACCAGAGAATGGAGAATGCGCCGTTGTGGAATGGTGCAAGACTTTTTGTGGTGGTCGCGATTCGACACGACGCACACTTCGAACTGGGAATCCAGCCTCATTTCAAGGAACCTGTGGCGTCCACCATGGGGGAACATTAACTGTGCAACGCTGGAGACTGTGTAGGACTTTGCTTCGATGGATGTTCTACAATGGCGGGCAGAGAGAGCGGTGTACAAGCCATTTTAAGACAGAACATTATCGATCCTCACACTTTCTTCGGTCAAGCCACAAACTCAATCTTGTGGCTTGCTGTGTCGTCTGAACAAGACACAGTCAGGGCAAAATCACCACAGGCGCAAAGATGCGAGCCGAGCAACTCTCGCCCAGTTGGTAATAGATCATCGTCCAGTCCTCACTTAGTCAGGGAACGTCGTTTAGCGAACACAGTGTTGTTGCCGGCCGCGGTGGCCATGCGGTTCTAGGCGCTTCAGTCCGGAACCGCGCGACTGCTATGGTCGCAGGTTCGAATCCTTAGGTTTAAGTAGTTCTAAGTTCTAGGGGACTGATGACCTCAGATGTTAAGTCCCAAAGTGCTCAGAGCCATTTGAACCAAGACTGTTGTTGTAATTGCATTTGCTATGTACTGTGAAGATTACCTACAATTATTTGCATTTAGCCATTGATGGTCTTTTTGTGTTATATTACAAGCAGTGTTGCAGACTTCATTGTTCAACAAGTCACAAAGATAAATCAACCTTTTCAACTCATTTGTGTCACTTCGTTACTAATTTGTTAGGGTGTTGTAGAACGTATCCTGCTACCTGGCCCTGGCGAATACCTGTGTAATAGTGGCAGGGAGAAATTGTCTTAGCGGTGTACTGCACCAGAAGCCGTTTCACCAACTCACAAGCTCGATCTCCACAGCAGTAGCGACGAGGCCTTTACAAAATTGGCGACGAGGCTTTACAAAATGGGTTACGATACAAACACAGTGCCGAAAATTAGGAATATTGTTGCCATTGTAAAAGACACTATAAACATTTTTAGAGAATCGACTACACGCTGTAAATATGATTCGAATTTATCACGAATGTATAAGACGAGATGGCCTGAGAAATATGAAACCATCAGACTATTTTCTCAACATCGTGGGAGCTGGAAACAAATTCTACAGACGGATATTATGCAACGAGAGTATCTGTGTATCAGTTACATTCAGCCAAACCAGTGTTGATCTTAGCTTTACAAACAATAACCAAGTGCCCAGCAGTTTTGGAACCAGTAGTTCATGTCCAACTATCTAACAAGTCTATAGATATGACCTTGGCGAGGGAAAACATCACAGGAATCCTTGACGTTCTCAGTAACGACCGGAAGGAAGCAGATAGAATAATTACAGCATTACTTGGAAAAACACGAACTACTCTAGGGCATCATACAATGTAAGGTTTCACGGCCAGTATTGTCTTCACTTAGCCGGCCAGAGTGGCCGAGCGGTTAAAGGCGCTACAGTCTGGAACCGCACGACCGCTACGGTCTCAGGTTCGAATCCTGCCTCGGGCATGGATGTGTGTGATGTCCTTAGGTTAGTTAGGTTTAAGTAGTTCTAAGTTCTAGGGGACTTATGACCACAGCAGTTGAGTCCCATAGTGCTCAGAACCTATTTTTGTCTTCACTTAAAACTTCCGGGCTGATAGGTCGTGGTCGAAGTATAAAACTCTGCCCTGACGTTTCGTCTCCGACTGCGGGAGACATCCTCGGAGGTACAGCTTGGATGTCAGCGTTGCACCGCAAGCGTAACGATCGATTACTTTGAATCGAGAATGTTGGCATTACCAGAGACAATCTCACAGCCGACGCCACGTGATCGACAGTGGCGCCCTCTGTACTGCCTACATAATCAGCGCTTCCTCGAGTTCTCTTCGCAGTTCGCCGCTGTACCTCCGAGGATGTCTCCCCCAGTCGAAACGTCAGGGGAGAGTTTTATACTTCGATCACGGCCTATCAGCCCGGAAGTTTTAAGTAAATACTGTAGAGGAATTGAAAATAGAAATTAATGTTCTATGTTCTGGATGCAAGCAAAAATTCAGAAGCAATCCGGAAAATGACACCGAATACTGGCGTCGTTCACTGATAATACAATACATCGAATCACTCATATGACAAACCGTGCGGATGAGATATCCATTTTGTAATATCCAGTAATACTGATAAAGCACTTTGAATGAGATAATTTGCCTCGGAAAGTTTTCACAGTGGTTGGCAGAAAATAATGGACATCCAATATTCCGTTTAAGTAATTATTACACTATCCGACCCAAAGTTTCAAATCAAAGTGTACAATTTTACCCCAAACAGGGCAGCACTATTTGTGATGAACGTATACGCCACTAGAAGGAAAGTGCTTGTTTCTCCCTAGGGTCATGCCTGCCTTACACGTGTGAATATCTGTGGGCTATCGGCAGGACCAGGTCGGGCAAGGATCGTTTAATACCTTTTAAATGCCCGACACTAGGCCAATCACCAAAATCATTTATGCGTGTTGAATTAGATAGTGTTTCAGTATTTATTTCTGTTTCCTTTCTTTTTAATGTCATCACCGTCTACTTTGGATGGTCAAGATCAACCGCTCTTGCTCCACTATTTCCTTCACTATCCGGGTCCATGCAACAGCGCCCCTGTCATCCCAGTCTCGATGCGTTCGGAACTGGGAAACTAAAAGACGGCGTCTGAGTCAGACCTGTCACTCCTACGGTTTTATGCAGAGCTGGACTGAGTAACGTCTGCTAAGCTTAACGATCGCAGACGCCAGGCAGCTGGCTTGGACCACGGTCAACATAACCTCATTCAAACATTAGTCGATTTGTGTCTGCATCATAAAGTCGTTCTTGATTGAAAATGTCAGTTTACGAGCCTAATTATCGTCATTTGCAGGAGGTGTTGCTGTTGAAGAAAACAGCGGTTGAGTATCATCGAATGCTCTCAAGTACTTATGGTAAGGACGCTATTAGCGAAAGAACGTGTTGTGAGTGGTTTCAACGCTTCAAGAACGGTGGGTTTTAATGTCGTAGACCGGCATAGTGGTGGAAGAGAGAATGTTTTCGAAGAAGCAGAATTAGAGACATTGCTGAGTGAAGACTCGCGTCTAACTCAAGAAGAATTGGCACGATTAGTGGGAGTGACGCAGTAAGCCATTTCAAACGTCTCAAGGCTATGGGCATGATTCAGAAAGAAGGATCGTGGGTCCCGTGTGAGCTGAAACAGAGAGACGTTGAATGGCGTTTGTGTGTCTGTGAACAGTTGCTTCAGAGGCAAAAATGGAAGGGATTTCTGCATCGTATTGCGACCGGGGACGAAAAATGGGTTCATTATGATAACCCTAAACGCATATCAATGGGATATCCCGGCAATGCTTCCACGTCGACGGCCAAACCGAATATTCACGGCTCGAAGGTCATGCTCTGCATTTGGTGGGACCAGCTCGGCGTCGTGTGCTATGAGGTGTTAAAACCAAGTGAAACAATCACAGGTGCTCTTTATCAAACGCAGTTAATGCGTTCGAGCAGAGCATTAAAAGACAAACGGCCGCAATACAGCGAGAGACTCGATAAAGTGATTTTGCAGCACGACGACGATCGACCCCACATTGCAAAAGAGGTCAAAACGTACTTGGAAATACTTGGAAACGTTAAAATGGGAAGTCCTACCCCACCCGCCGTATTCGCCAGACATTGCTCTCTCTGACTATCACCTGTTTAGATCAATGGTGCATGGCCTGGCTGACCAACACTTCCGATCTCACGAAAAAATCGCAAATTGGATCGATCCGTGGATCGCTTCAAAAGATGAACAATTATTTCGAAGCGGGATTCGTACACTGCCCGAAAGGTGAGAGAAAGTAGTGGCCAGCGATGAAAAATACTTTGAATGAGACATGAGTAACCACCAAATGTTGGGGAAAAAACGGCGGAAGCAAAGTTGCAGAGCTTGTATTTGCCATGCACATATAAAATTAATTTTCAGGGTTATTATGGGCTCATGTGCTGCTCAAAGTATTTTGAAGAAGATCCGTCTTACGTGTATGTAATAGTGTAATCTATTGGCAGTTATGGGTAATACAAGTATTAAAGCCCACCTAGAATTAGGTTCTATAAGTTTCCGGCCTGGCCTTGAATACGAGGGCGAAGGGGAGCTAGCGACATCTGCCAGTAGATGCTCGCACAAACTGCAGCCCGCTGCTAGCCTCAGGCGTATGGTGACACTCGTTTCAGTAAGGCGTTGCTTGCTGCGGCGCTGCAATGGATAAAATCGAGTACCGTGCATGGATAAAGTTCCTCAGGTTTCCACTGGCTGAAATCACAGTCCACTTGGATGGTATTATGGTGATGCTTCCCCTTCATACTTCACAGTGAAGGAATGGTCTAAACAGTTTCGTCTAGGCAGAGAGAGAGTTGGTGACCCCCCCCCCCCCCCCCTCCATGCCCGTATGCCTTTGTTCTCTATAGTGCAGTGTTTTCCGTGAGTGTTCAGTGTTGTGCGTCCCCTTTTGAAAGTGCTGCGTACAGAACCAGACTGTCGCCGTGTTTTTTAATTGTGCCTGGCTATTTCCTAAGTGTTTTTAATCAGCATCACTGACCTCTTTGTTTTTTATGTTTTCTTCACAACTTTTTCGCCATGTACCAGTTTTAAACAGTCACCGGTTTATCACCTCTTTTTATTGTTATGTCCCCTCATTATGTTTTTAACTTTATCTGTAGGCTGCAGAGCGGCGTATTACACTGCTGCCAGCCCCCCCCCCCCCAATCTGGGAGGGGGGGGGGGGGAGAGTCGACATATAATAAAAAAAAAGGTTGCTGATGACCACCTGTTGGTCGGCCAGCTGAGATGGTGACTGAGAAAACTATAGCTATTTCTGAAAGTGAAGTTCTGAGCGACAGGCGGTTGAAAGTTAAGGACATTGCAGCAAGGTTAGAGTTATCTAAAACAAGCGTTTTCCGGGTCGTGCACGGTCATTTGCACATGAAAAAGGTTAGTGCAAGTCGGGTGCCCAGACTTCTCTTTGCAGTGCAGAAGGAACAGTGCGTGACTTGTGTACCGAGTTTTTGGAGCTGTGCCGTGACAACCGGAAAGAAGTTCTGGAATGTATGTTACAGGGGATGAATCTATGGTTCTTTATTATGATCCTCTGTCCAAAAGAGAATCTCTTGAATGGCATAAACCAGATGATGCTCCTCAAAGAAAGGCGAAGGCTACTCAGTCCACAAAGAAGGTCGTGGAACAATCTTCTGTGATTCCAAAGGAATTCTTATAGTTCATTTCAAAGAAAGGTATACCACTGTGAACGCACAGTGCTATGCTTCACTTCTGCACAAATAACACGAGTCCATCATACTACAGGGGTGATGAAGGCTGTGACATAGTGTTCGTCTTTTCCACGGCACTGCGCCAGTGCACACAGGGGCAGTTGTGAAGGCTGCAGTAAAGGGATGTGACTTCTACGAGACTGACCACCCACCTGTAGTCCAGATCTAGCCAATAATAACTACTCCTCTTCTCCAAACTAAAGAAAGTTCTTCGAAGAAGGCCATCTGTTGTGGCCGAGCGGTTGTAGGCTCTTCAGTCTGGAATCGCGCGACCGCTACGCTCGTAGGTTAAAATCCTGCCTCGGGCATGGATGTGTGTGATGTCTTTACGTTAGTTAGGTTTAAGTAGTTCTAAGTTCTAGCGGACTGATGGCCTCGGATGTCAAGTCCCATAGTGCTCAGAGCCATTTGAGCCATTTCTTCGAAGAAGAAATTTGATGATGATAAAGTGAAAGCTGCTGTAATGGGACATTTTGCTGACACAGTATAAGATTATTTTTTGAAAGGCATAGAGGTGCGAAAAGTATATTGACATAAAGAGTGGTTAGGTTGAAACATAGTACCATTGAATGTAGTCAGGCAAGAGAGTTGTGGGATCTACGTCGTATAAGCAAACACCGTCTAAATAGCTGTTGGTTCACTACTGCTTATTTGATATAGAGTTCCATTCGTAATCCACCTCATCGGCATCTCTGTTTATGCATAAAGAATACGTTATTCCGAGACATGAGATACTTTGTCCCTGTTGTGGCTATTCCGAATATGTAGAGACGCGCAGGGCGTGGAACAATAAGTACAACGCAATATCATGTACGTCTCCAAGAAAATGTTTCGTGTTGAATGCAGGGTGAAACATTGACGAGGGTGAGAAATTTCAGATAAATCTGGTTAACGTCACCCATAGCAAACTAACAAAACATGGTAACATACGTGTGCGTAACTATGTGTTAGTGAGAATGAAGCCATGTTCAAAATAGTTTCGATTATCGAACGTTTTTTCTTCATAAGTGGCGGAACGACAGTAACTGTCTCCGAGAAAATGTTTCGTGTTGAATACAGGGTGAAAGACTGATGAAGGTGAGAAACTTCAGATAAATCCGATTAACATCACCCGCAGCAAACTAACAAAACATGATAACATACGTGAACGTAACTTTGTGTTTGTGAGAATGAAGCCATGTTCAAAATTCAGTTTCGATTATCGAACTTTTTTCTTCATAAGTGGCGAAACGACAATAACTGGATAAAACTGGAGGACCATTTCTCTCAATATACTGGATAAAGACGTAGTTGTTTCCAAATTGGTAGTCCACTTATTTATTGTCTGTCTTATTTCTGATTATGATATAATCATACGAATTTAAAAAAAAAATATAATCGATGTAGACGACTGACAGCAAACATTTAATGGCCTTTGCTACAAGATTATTTTTTCAGCCACGAGTTATTTACTATTCTCTCATTGTTTTGTTGCAACACAGTAGCTCCACAGTCTGACCAAGATAAACACCCCCTAACTTTGAGACAAATGGCTCTGAGCACTATGGGACTTAACATCTGTGGTCATCAGTCCCCCAGAACTTAGAACTACTTAAACCTAACTAACCTAAGGACATCACACACATCCATGCCCGAGGCAGGATTCGAACCTGCGACCGTAGACCACCGCGGCCGGCCTAACTTTGAGAAATTAATGTTTGATTTTGATTGTATTTCTGCTTAACTAAGACATGAATGATCGCGAAATAAATGTAAAAAAGAGCCAAATCTCGCTGATACAGTGAACAGCTTATTCAGTTAAGAAATACTTTCGTATACTGAATAACTGTAGCTTACTCCGCTGAAAGCAGTATAACGTAAACACAGTGTTTCATGTATAAGAAGCATGTAGGTACTTATGCTGCTGCCTGTTCTTATTATGACTGCCACTTTTCTTGACACGTCTAATGATTAGCACTTTCGTACACGTCACTCGACTTTCTAATACACAGATATTACGTAAATGTAATTAATTTTTCTTCAAAAGACGACAGTGCTGAAGATTATTGCTTTTTTAGCAAAAACTGCAGCATTCGTTTCTTCTGTGTCGGGAAACTGTTTTATAGCTTCTGACGTTTTATTATCACGTCTGTGTGGTGTCCTCTTCAGCCAAAGTTGTTGTTTGGTACGTTAAATAGGGCAGATATTGCATTCCATATAAGTTTCTTATGTTCTGTGCTCACTTATATATTTGGAAGTGCAACGAATAAAACTTAACGTTGTTGGGTAGTTACACGAGATCCTTCTGCAAAAGGTCAGATCTCTTGCTGTTTACCAGTCACTTTTTGTTCTTAAAGGAAAGCGACATTCTTCAGTAAATATCTACAACAACAACAAAAATTATAGTGCGTATGGCAGTACTGGCGGGGATTGGGGATTTTCCGCTGCCTGGTGCAGATCTTTTTAGTTGACGCCACTTCGATTACTTGCGCGTTGATGATGACGAAATGATGATGAGGACAACACACACGCCCAGTCCCGAGTGGAGAAATTGTCCTGGGGTGTCTTCCGGACTCTTTTAATTTACTCATCGTAGTAGAAGATGAGCTTCTTCACGAAGAACTTCGAAATAACTTCTTCATGTACATGAATAAAATAACCTGTATCCAAGCTTCTCGGCTGGACGCCCGAGAACCTTGGACCCATCAGCATCACCTGATGATGGCGGAACGGTTATTCGCTGAAATATCGTGGAACTTGGACGATCGGATCCGGCTGGACACCCGAGAACCTTGGATACAGCACATTCGCCGGGAAAGCCTCAGATCACAATAAAATAACCTCTTCATTGAAAGAAAAATAAACAAATCTGCTCTAGCAAAATTAAGTAATTTCATTATGGGAAGAAGAGACGTTATGTCAAATTAGTCTGGAAGACACTGAAAAGAAAACGCCTCTAAAAGAACCAGTAGCCACTCCCCTTAAAGAAACAACTGGAACATGTTGGGAAGAAACACAGGCAAAGACTCTCTAGGGAAGATGGTGGAAATTTTTCTTGAGAGAAAACAATAAGGCTTTCCTCAAAGAGTAAGAGAAAATCCCTTGAATAAACCCTCAATCTACTTGAGAGAGTTGCAAGAAATTGCAGATAAATTCTTTATGTTTCTGTTGTGACTTCTTTTTTAATAGCTTTGCAGTCGTTTAGCAGTGCCAGTCTGGTTGTAATAAATTTTAATTGGTATTGATAAAGGTGCTGTGCAGATAATATGGGCCATTCTTTTGCGAACCCACACCCACATTTTCTTTTGATTGACGCACACGGAACGGTGTTCCAGGATGTGTTATAGGGTACAGTTAGTGAAATATGGATCCAGTCCCACTCCAACGCGGAACGGTTTCCCTCGCGTAACCACTTTATCGACAACATCACACTACCATGACTGATGTTGGTGGGGAGAACACTGGGAGTACCACTGATGTTGGTGAGGAATTTTGTCTTTTCTAGTGACAATTGAAGTCCTGCCTTGGCAGCTTGGAGTTTGAGCATATCGAGCTGCTTTATTGCTACTTCCACTGAGCTTGCTATAAGTGCCAGATTATCTGTGAAAGCTATACAGTCTACTACCAGTCCCTTCCGTTTGTGACCAGGTAAATACCGCTTGGTACATTTTGTTCTTCCATTTCTTTTCGCCACTCTGTGTTCCACAGGGTCTTGGTCAACTTGCAAATTGCTTTGTCTCCAGTCTGCTTCCACAGCTCTGCAACTATAGCGTCTTCTCCTGGTGCTTTCTTATTCTTCAGGGACTGAATGATGCTTTTCACTTCTTCTTCTGTTGGAGGGCGAGAGTTTGGTTGTCTGGGACTGTCTCGATAGATAAAGGAGGTTTTAGGGGACTCGCAGTTGAGGAGATTCTCAAAATATGTGGCCAATATGTGGCAGTTGTCTTTGTCATTATAGGCTATGTTTCCATCTGGTCCTCTGAAGTGTAAGGTGGATGGGGCATAGCTTCTAATGTTTTGCTAGAAAGTTTGGTAAAAGTTTCTAGAGTTATTCTCCTTGATATCTTCATCTAATTGAGTCAATTGGTCCTGAGTGTACTGATGTTTAACCTGCCTGATGGTTTTGGCAGTTAGCCAGGGCTGTTCTATGAACTTCTCCATTTGTTCGGACTTCTGTGAGCTCCATCTTAGCCAAGCTGCTTGTCTCTTTGTGATCGCTTGGTCGCAGGTAATTGGTCCCTTCATTGGTCCCAGTTGTTGCATTCATGATCTAGTGTTTGCATTCTCTCTGTAAGCATATTGCAGGTTTTCAGTTTTTCCAAGTCAAACTTGGTGAGTTTGGGAGTTTGAGACTTTCTTGTATTCCTAGACAGAAATCGGAGAGGTAGTGGTGTGACTGCAAGTTAAGTTTTCTTAGCACTCTCACATTCTGGACTTCTCTACAGGACATTCTTGATATGGCCACATGAACGATTTGAAAATCTCCTAGAAGTTTATTGGGTGAAGGCCATGTCTTCTGCTTTCTTGATAGATGCTTAAGGGCTGTTGATTTCATTACTAGGTTAAATGGTTTACAGAGTCCCGCAAGCCATTCTCCATTTCTGTTAGTGTTCATGTGAGCTGGCTATTCCCGCACTATATACTTATACTTCAGCTCTTTCCCTAACTGGGCGTTAAAATCATGCAATAATATGGCTGTATTCCTCCATGGGATTTTGCCAATAGTGTCCTCGAGTTTATTTATTTTTTTGTTATTATTAAAAAGCTTATTTATTTATTTAAAGAGTTTTTCAGGAAATCGATCACCACCTCCGCCACCCCATCACCGCCCCCCTCGCCCCCTGCACTCTCTCCCTTCCATCTGCTACCTGGAAATTAGCGGCTCTGCAGTGGAGAGGAAGGATCTCATGAAGGGAAATTCAAGGGTATATCGGTTTTTATAAAATAAAAGAGTTTATGGGGCTTGGATTTCACCTGCTCATCATTTTCTGCTGTTTGGAAAGATGCAGGTCTTGTGAGAAGTAATTATATCGATCTCATTTCTTTTTTTTATTCCGGTTGCGTGAGGAATAGCGTCATGAAACACCCATCACACAGTTAAAAATCCTTCAATCACGAAGCACGCACCGCCCACTGTACCCTGTCCACTGGACCACACAGGACGCTACTGCACATGCTCCTAGGAGTCAGGATGCACCGTGAAGTGTCGACGTGGCTATCAGCTGCTGAACCACACGCAGGTGTCAGTTCAGGTCCTGCAAGGATATTCTGGCAAGCCGTGTGAAATTACATATGATCTTGTAATCCCAGAGTCTGGAGACCGGTGCAGAAAACAAGCAAAGCAAGCAGGTCGGGACCATGAACAGTGATGCCTTTGTGCCAGGGGGAACCGACCCAGCCTTTGTACAACAGTCTTCACAGTATATGTACGAGTGTCTGGTGGTCGATAGCTGTCTGAATGATGCGAAAGGGGCGATTTTATATGGCGCAAGATACGAATTGTATATTTGCTACATCGACACAGTACGCGGTGACATAATTTTGGGTTGGAGATCGGTTTTATGCTCTTATGTTCAAACTTCCGTCCTCATTGGTAGAGCAGTGTAATTGAGTAAGAGTCTTTCCATATTTGACGATCTGTAGGTCACTTCAGCAGGGTTTAACTGTCAGTGCAATATAGCGATCTGTACAAAATAGTTTCGGGACTGAAAGTCTTGTCTGCAGAAAGAAAAAGGCGGACAGTGCTTCTATACTGACAGCATCAGTAATTTGGCAGGTAAATTCAGTAAGTGCTGATCACAATGCTCCATTCATTCCAAGACATCCTGTGTGACAGTACAGAGGAGCCTCTATACAGGGTGGTCCATTGATAGTGACCGGGCCAAATATTTTACGAAATAAGCATCAAACGAAAAAAACTGCAAAGAACGAAACTCGTCTAGCTTGAAGGGGGAAACCAGATGGCGCTGTGGTTGGCCCGCTAGATGGCGCTGCCACAGGTCAAACGAATATGAACTGCGTTTTTTTTTTAAATAGGAACCCCTATTTTTATTACATATTCGTGTAGTACGTATAGAAATATGAATGTTTTAGTTGGACCACTTTTTTCGCTTTTTGACTGATGGCACTGTAATAGTCACAAACATATAAGCACGTGGTATCACATAACATTCCACCAGTGCAGACAGTATTTGCTTCGTGATGCATTACCCATGTTGAAATGGACTGTTTACCAATTGTGGAAAAGGTCGATATCGTGTTGATGTATGGCCATTGTTATCAAAATGACCAACAGGTGTGTGCTATGTATGCTGCTCGGTATCCTGAATGACATCATCCAAGTGTCGGGACCATTCGCCGGATAGTTATGTTATTTAAGGAAACAGGAAGTGTTCAGCCACATATGAAACGTCAACCACAACAATTGATGATGCCCAAGTGTTTTACCTGCTGTCATGGCTAATCCGTACATAAGTAGCAGACAAATTGCGCGAGAATCGGGAATCTCAAAAACGTTTGTTGAGAATGCTACATCAACATCGGTTGCACCCGTACCATATTTCTATGCACCAGGAATTGCATGGCGACGACTTTGAACGTCGCGTACAGTTCTGCCACTGGGCACAAGGGAAATTACGGGACGATGACAGATTTTTTGCATGCGTTCTATTTAGTGACGAAGCATCATTCACCAGCAGTGGTAACGTAAACCGGCATCATATGCACTATTGGGCAACGGAAAATCCACGAGGGCTGCGACAAGTGGAACGTCAGTGACCTTGGCGGGTTAATGTATGGTGTGGCATTATGGGAGGAAGGATAACTGGCCCCCATTTTATCTGTGGCAATCTAAATGGTGCAATGTATGCTGATTTCCTACGTAATGTTCTACCGATGTTACTACAAGATGTTTCACAGCATGACAGATGTACTTCCAACATGATGGATGTCCGGCACATAGCTCACATGCAGTTGAAGTGGTATTGAATAGCATATTTCATGACAGGTGGATTGGTCGTCGAAGCACCCTACCATGGCCCGCACATTCACCGGATCTGACGTTCCCAGATTTCTTTCTGTGTGGAAAGTTGAAGGATATTTGCTATCGTGATCCACCGACAACGCCTGACAACATGCGTCAGCGCTTTGTCAATGCATGTGCGAACATTACTGAAGGTGAACTTCTCGCTGTTGAGAGAAATGTAGTTACACGTATTGCCGAATGCATTGAGGTTGACGGACATCATTTTGAGCATTTATTGCATTAATGTGGTATTTACAGGTAATCACACTGTCACAGCATGCATTCTCAGAAATGATAAGTTCACAAAGGTACATGTATCACATTGGAACAACCAAAATAAAATGTTCAAATGTATCCACATTCTGTATTTTAATTTAAGAAACTTACCTGTTACCAACTGTTCATCTAAAATTGTGAGCCATATGTTTGGGACTATTACAGCGTCATCTATCACAAAGCGAAAAAAGTGGTCCAACTAAAACATTCATATTTCATTACGTATTACACAAACATGCAATAAAATGTGGGGGTTCCTATTTAAAAACGCAATTGATATCCGTTTGACCTATGGCAGTGCCATCTAGAGGGCCAACCATAGCGCCATATGGTTTCCCCCTTCAAGCTAGACGACTTTCGTTCTTTGTAGTTTTTTCGTTTGACGTTTATTTTGTGAGATATTTGCCCCGGTCACTATCAACGGACCACCCTGTATAGCAGTGAGAACATTTGTGTTTCAGAGATGTTTGTTGAAAGCAGGACTTAACGATTTCCAGGAAGGGTGCCACGTTAGGAGCATCAGGAGGAATATATTCAGCATTATTTTAGGCTATTTTCGTAAACAGGTTCTGTCAAGTCAGGAACTTCCGTACGGACAAGCTGAGACATCATGAAAGCTCCTAAAAAAGCGACCTTTAACTATTTCTGCGACACTTTACAATTTCCGAGACGTTATTTACATAGCCATGTGACGTCAGTACAATATTGAGAACTTTTAGATGGTGAGTCACTACGCTAACATTTTGCAGTGATGCATCAGCCACGTTGGGCAGGTAAACACGCGTGCGCAGCTGGACACAGCTTGCATTTCCCAGTAGGATCACTAGGAACACCGCACCCTGAGCAGTTCTGGTAAGCATTGGAACAGATTTCTAAAGCACTAGACCTGCAGCTCTGCATCATTGTGCCGACGTAAGTGCCTAGGTGAACACGTATTTTGACACGTATTTCTCAGGTGTCATGTTTCACAGGGACGCTACCACCTGATCCGTGCAGGACGCAAACTGACACCTGCGCTCGGTTTGGCTGCTGATGGCCACGTTGTCACTTTGTGGGGGCCACCGGTGCATCCCGACTCCCTGGAGCAGGTGCGGTAGCGTCCTGTGCAGTCCAGTGGACAGGGCACGGTGGGCGGTGCATGCTTCGCGATCGAAAGATTTTTAACTATGTGTAATTACGTGTGACTTGTGTTTCATGACGGTATTCCTCGTGCAATCGGAATAAAAAAAGAAATGAGATCGATGTAATTACTTCTCACAAGACCTGCATCTTTTCAAACAGCAGAGAATGATGAGAAAGTGAAATCCAAGCCTGGAAACCTTATTTTTTTTAGAAAATGAACAATGTACCCTTGAATTTCCCTTTGTGACATCCTTCCTCTCCACTCCAGAGCTGCCAGTATCCAGGTAGAGGAGTGGAAGGGTAGAGGGGAGGGGGTGAGGGAGGTGAGGATGGGGCGGCAGTGGTGGTGATCATTTTCCTGAAAAATTCTTTAAATAAATAAATTATATTCCATACACTGCCTTGAATCCCCTAAATTGTTTAATTAAAAATATTCCACACATTGTCTAATTTGTTTAAACAATATTCCATAAACAGCAATCTATTTCCAGACAAATTCTTTAACTGAATAAATAAACTCTATTCCATACACTGCCATAAATAACTAAACAATATTCTATACAGAGTTTAAATTGTTTAAACAATATTCCATCCACTACAATCGAATTCCCTCCAAATGACAGACCACTGAGTCTGAGGGTGGGAAGAGAGGGGATTTACCAGAGGGGGAGAGGTTAATTAATTGATCAATTTAATTAAGTAGTCAATCGAATTGATAAGAGTGAGAGGGGCTATTACAGTAACTCAGACCTGAAAGTGTACCAGTAGCAGCGAGGGTGGAGCTTTCCTGGGAGGTGTGGGGGGGGGGGGGGGGGTGCGATAGGAGGCGAGGAACAATAAGTTAAGGACCTGTCAATCAAAAGGAAGGATCCTGTTAGCAGAACAATAGGTTAAGGGCCTGTCAATCAAAGGAGAACAAGAGGTTAATGACCTGTCAATCAAAGGAGAACAGTAGATTTGCCTCTGAGTGCATGCCTGCCCTTACGTAGGCAACTGGCACTAGCAAAATGCGCTGGTGGCTGCTTTGTTCCACTACTCACAAGCTGCTAAGTGAGTGTTACAAGAGAGTCGTAAATGATCTATCCTATGATGTACCAGTTGACAGCAACAGAAAAGCTGAATCGCAAGTAATTAGTTTTGTTTTAAGATCAGTAACACAAAATTTGAATTTCGTATTTCAGTGTGGACGAGGAAGTTTCCTTGGCGTAAAGGTTAGAATATACGAGGGCTATCCACAAAGTACATTACGTTTTGGAATTAAAAATAAATAAAGTATTGGAAATTTTCTTTATTATATACAGATGAAAGCCACACTTCAGTACTACTTTTCTACATAGTTGCCATTTAAATTAAGGCACTTATCGTAGCGATGGACGAGCTTGGAAACTCCTTCGTCGTAAAATTCGGCCGCCTGCGCCTTCAACCACGTGGTTACCTCTTCTTGAAGCTGTGGGTCGTCATCAAAACGCTGCATAGCCAACCACTTCTTCATTGCTGGGAATAAGTGGAAGTCGCTCGGTGCCAGGTCGGGACCGTACGGCGGATGAGGAAACAACTCCCACTTAAAAGATTCGAGAACTTCACGAGTGGCATTTGCCGTGTGGGCCCGGGCGTTGTCGTGAATCAGCAAGATCTTTGAGCCCAACTTTCCCCTGCGCTTGTTTTGTATTGCTCTTCCGAGGTTGTGCAGAGTTTGGCAATGCCTTTGAGAGTTTATTGTAGTGCCTCTTTCCAGAAAATCTACAAAAATCGTATTTCTACCGGGTTATTGATTAACCACGTGGTTGAAGGTGCAGGCGGCCGAATTTTACGACGAAGGAATTTCCAAGCTCGTCCATCGCTACGGTAAGTGCCTTAATTTAAATGGCAACTATGTAGAAAAGTAGTAGCCTGAATAAATTTTGTAGATGATAAAACTTACGACAAAGCTGTGTGTACAATTCTTTTATTCCTTGCGTGTTTCTAGATATCACGACTTAAAAATGCGAATGAGTTTGCCAAAACACGTGTTTTGCACTAATACGTTTGATTTATCTTGAGTACTTCGTTCCCAGGGCAATTTTGAGAAAGATTAATTGACAAAAATGTAGCACAGCATAAAAGTTGATATAAGCACTACCGAGGTAATCCTGCGCCCTTGATAGATCTGCCAAACCTGTGCCCAAAGAAGGTTGGAGGAGGAGGGGAAGGGGGGGGGGAGAAGAGTTGGCAACAGGAAGGGGCATCGTGCTCCCTGTACCACTGACAAATTAACATACTGACCCCGTGAAGATACGGGATACAGGCTAGGAAAAAGAAGAAGAAGGGCAGATAATTTAAATCTGAACGCCATCTTAGTTGATGTGTTAGGTTTCCAACCGGAAAGTCAAAGCTATGAAACTGGTGGTTTCCCTATAAATTTGATTTTCACAAACATCTACTTTTCTCAAAACTTTGTGTATGTTATTTGGGCCCTTATGGTTCTCAATGCCTCAATTATGGTCCGAGTTTACGTGAGTAGTCGTGAAATAACCATATACGATATTTACAGTCCACTACAATAGTACGCATAGTAAACACGTAATGTTATGGAACAGTGGTACTTCTCAGTAATAGGTATTGACTCTAACGGGATTAACGTGGGAAGGTGGGGGTTTTGGGCGGGGGCAACTAACATCTAACACAACACTTGCAACAGAAAATATACAGAAAACGTAACAAGGACATAAAAAGGAAATAAGGAGAAAAAATAATGAATTCCACAGAGTAAGGTCACTACACAGGTCACGAAAATACACAAACAAATCTTGGAATCGATAACTAGAATGGAACTATATAGGACAGTTCTACTTATCGATTCCAACATTCATTATTTTCAGCGTTGTTTTCGTAGTAGGTGTGTGCAGTTCTTTGCTAAAGGATTTCTGTTTTTGGTGTCGCTTTCTGTACTACCGTGATAAATAAAATATCTAGGAACCGGTAACTTCATTTGACCTACATTGATCAATTCCACTCGTCGATTCCACGGTTTGCTATTTATAGCGTTTTTGCAGTAGTACAGGAAGCAATATCATAAGTTGAATCCCAAAGGAATTAGCAACCCTCACGTAAAGAAAATGACGTAATAAAGGAACGTACGAGGGCAGTTCAATAAACAATTCAACACATTTTTTTTCTCGGCCAATTTTGGTTGAAACAACCGGAAATTTCTTGTGGAACATTTTCAAACATTCCCGCTTCGTCTCGTATAGTTTCATTGACTTCCGACAGGTGGCAGCGCTGTACGGAGCTGTTAAAATGGCGTCTGTAACGGATGTGCGTTGCAAACAATGGGCAGTGATCGAGTTTCTTTTGGCGGAAAACCAGGGCATCTCAGATATTCATAGGCGCTTGCAGAATGTCTACGGTGATCTGGCAGTGGACAAAAGCACGGTGAGTCGTTGGGCAAAGCGTGTGTCATCATCGCCGCAAGGTCAAGCAAGACTGTCTGATCTCCCGCGTGCGGGCCGGCCGTGCACAGCTGTGACTCCTGCAATGGCGGAGCGTGCGAACACACTCGTTCGAGATGATCGACGGATCACCATCAAACAATTCAGTGCTCAACTTGACATCTCTGTTGGTAGTGCTGTCACAATTGTTCACCAGTTGGGATATTCGAAGGTTTGATCCCGCTGGGTCCCTCGTTGTCTAACCGAATACCATAAAGAGCAAAGGAGAACCATCTGTGCGGAATTGCTTGCTCGTCATGTGGCTGAGGGTGACAATTTCTTGTCAAAGATTGTTACAGGCGATGAAACATGGGTTCATCACTTCGAACCTGAAACAAAACGGCAATCAATGGAGTGGCGCCACACCCACTCCCCTACCAAGAAAAAGTTTAAAGCCATACCCTCAGCCGGTAAAGTCATGGTTACAGTCTTCTGGGACGCTGAAGGGGTTATTCTGTTCGATGTCCTTCCCCATGGTCAAACGATCAACTCTGAAGTGTATTGTGCTACTCTTCAGAAATTGAAGAAACGACTTCAGCGTGTTCGTAGGCACAAAAATCTGGACGAACTTCTCCTTCTTCATGACAACGCAAGACCTCACACAAGTCTTCGCACCCGAGAGGAGCTCACAAAACTTCAGTGGACTGTTCTTCCTCATGCACCCTACAGCCCCGATCTCGCACCGTCGGATTTCCATATGTTTGGCCCAATGAAGGACGCAATCCGTGGGAGGCACTACGAGGATGATGAAGAAGTTATTGATGCAGTACGACGTTGGCTCCGACATCGACCAGTGGAATGGTACCGTGCAGGCATACAGGCCCTCATTTCAAGGTGGCGTAAGGCCGTAGCATTGAATGGAGATTACGTTGAAAAATAGTGTTGTGTAGCTAAAAGATTGGGGAATAACCTGGTGTATTTCAATGCTGAATAAAACAACCCCTGTTTCAGAAAAAAAATGTGTTGCATTACTTATTGAACTGCCCTCGTAGAATCGGCAATTACAGCGGTACTACATACGAAAACTCTAAAAGAATGCACTGTACATTATGCTTTCTTGGTGTTGCTTTCTGTAGTGCTGTTGTTACAGTAGGTGTGTATTGTGCATTCTTTGAGAATTGTCATCCATGCTATCACTCTAATTGTTGATTCCGTTATTCTTCATTTTTACTGACTGTTAATTATTTCGTTAAGGATTTGACTTGTTCGTATCGCTCACTAAGTTACTGGTAAAACGCTAAAAATAACAAATGTTGGAATCGACAACTAGACTCGTACAGACACACAAAAAAAGTCGCAGCAGAAATAAACACAAACACTCTATGAAAAATCACGACTTGACTCGTATAGACACAAAAAAAGTCGTAGTAGAAATAAACACTATGAAAAATCACGAAAAATAATGAACCGTGAAATGGAGAACTGAAAGGTATATAGCCTATCCCCTTAGGTTGCTGCCAAACCACACGCTCGGCGATCGTGCGACATTCTAAAAAAAGAAAAACAGCCAAATTTTTGTGAGAACCAAGATTATAAATATAGCTGCAAATCGTTTCACATGTAGCAATTTAAGCTTTGCTCTTGGGTTCTTACTTAAAGTCACCTTCGGAAATCATACCATATTCGGAAAAAAGTAGCCATATTTATTTAGGAGAACCAAGATTATAAATACGATTGCCACTTGATTCACTCAGAGCAATTCGGGCTGTTCACTTAGGTTCCTGCCTAGCCACACCCTCGAAAATAGCGACATATTTGCAAAAAACAGCATATTTTACGTCAGTTACTAAGAGAACCACAGATAACATTTAATAACAACGCCAGTACATCATGTAGTACATTCTTGACATCGTGAACTCATGGCGTCACACAGGATATGACTGGTAAAAGCTGACAGTTGGAATCGCAAATAGCACTTAATACCTGAAATTCATCTACAACCCGTTATAAATTCTTTTGAAGGTATATTATTTCTTACGATAGGACCCTAGAAAACGTGTGTTTCAAGACAGCCTGGCGATGTACCAGACTTGTCGAACGTTATTTAAACGAGCGAATACGACTAGCACTTGGCACGGGCAGCTCCATATGAGGATTTATAATTTGCAGTATTCCGATCTCACTCTAATTACAAGATATATATAACATTAATTTGTCTTCAATACAAACTGCTTTAGACTAACCGCGATAAACAGTCTGGACGAAGGTCTCCATATTCATTAAACATATCTGACGTGAGAATTTGTGTTATGCGTCCGCAGAAAGGTACAATTGATTCAACGCTTCTAGTTTTGGCTGCTAAGGATTCGCAGAAGCAAGATGCTGGTTCATGACTTACCAGACACCGCCATTCTTGCCCGTGCCCTTACTGCATTTCACGAATTTTGAAGGTTTTGCTGAATGCGGTCAGGAACACTCGTGTTGCTCGCCATTCGAATCGTGTCAGACTGTTGCTAAGATACGGCCCGGTCCGTTAAAGAGACCGCAGTATTGTTGAAAACTGCGTCACATCGCGATTTGTGTTGTTTACTCTAAGAGGGTATGCGGATAATTATCACCGTACAATTAAAGAAACTGCAAGCGATAATGGCAGGGGCAATGCCGCCGAGAATGAGGTCTGCCTGGTGCCCGAACGAAGGAAAGAAAGAAAACATATAATGAAACATTAAAAGAGGAGGGAAAGATGGATAAAAATGGTAAAATGAATCAGCCAAAACAAATTTTCGCTACGTTAACGTAATCAAAATGATTTATTGGAACTTCTCGGCAGATTAAAACTTGTTTTCGGGATCGAAAACCGAAATCGGAGCCTTTGCATTTCACTGAAGTGCACTACCACCAGAGCTACCCAAGCGCGACTTACAGCCGCTTCTCACAGCTATACTTCCGCCAGTATCTCATCTAATACTTCCCAAACTTCACAGAAGCTCTCCTGCGAAACATACAACACTAACACGCCTGGAAGAAAGAATATTGCGGAGACGCGGCTTAGCCTCAAGCTATGGATAATCTGTGCCACCGCAATATCCTTTATCCCAGGAGTGCTAATCTTGTCTAATGAAGAACTGAAGGGAGTGAAGCTGTGAGGACGTGCTCGGGATAGCTGACTAGCGCATTTGGCCCTGGCGGCTGTGGCGAGGGAAACGGGTTGTGTTTACGTCTCCGCTGCTAGTAGCCGTGTGGTGTTGGTGAGTTTAACGCCGTTGAGCGTTCGTAACTTATTGCCACAAATCAGACAGCATTTTTGATGGCAGAACCCGTAAGGAAGGACACTTTGAAGTTTATGTTTGACAATAATTATGCACGACCTAAGCCGTTTATGGTAGTGGACTTTATGGAAGAAGCAGTTAACAGCTGAGGATATAACTGGAATTCTTCCTTCGTGGAACCGCGCGACCGCTACGGTCGCAGGTTCGATCCTGCCTCGGGCATGGATGTGTGTGATGTCCTTAGGTTAGTCAGGTTTAAGTAGTTCTAAGTTCTAGGGGACTGATGACCTCAGAAGTTAAGTCCCATAGTGCTCAGAACCATTTTTTTCTTCCTTCGACTAGTAGTAGACTGTCTGTCTTAAGCTAAAGAATCCCGAAATATGTGATCTAATTGTGGAATTATACACCAAGTGATCAAAAGTATCCGGACACCTGGCTGAAAATGACCTACACGTTCGTGGCGCACTTCATCGGTAATGCTGGAATTTAGTGTGGTGTTGGCCCACCCTTAGCCTTGATGACAGCTTCCACTCTCGCAGGTATACGTTCAGTCAGGTGCTGAAAGGTTTCTTGAGGAATGGCAGCCCATTCTTCACGGAGTGCTGCACTGAGGAGAGGTATCGATGTCGGTCGGTGAGGCCCGGCACGAAGTCGGTGTTCCAAAACATCCCTAAGGTGTTCTGTAGAATTCAGGTGAGGACTCTACGCAGGCCAGTCCATTACAGGGATGTTACTGTCGTGTAACCACCCGCCACAGGCTGTGCATTATGAACAGGTGCTCGATCGTGTTGAAAGATGCAATCGCCACCCCCAAATTGCTCTTCAATAGTAAGAAGCAAGAAGTTGCTTAAAACAACAATGTAGGCCTGTGCTGTGATAGTGCCACGCAAAACAACAAGAGGTACTAGCCCTCTCCATGACAAATACGACCATGCCATGACACTACCGCCTCTGAATTTTACTGATGGCACTACACACGTTGGCAGATGACGGTCACCGGACATTCGCCATAACCACAGCCTGCCATAGGATCGCCACATTGTTTACTCTGATTCATCACTCCACACACCGTTTTTCCACTGTTCAATCGTTCAATGTTTACGCTCCTTGCACCAAAGGAGGCGTCGTTTGGCATTTACTGGCGTGGTGTGTGTCTTATGAGCAGCCGCTCGACCATGAAATTCATGTTTCCTCAGTTCCCGCCTAACTGTCATAGTGCTTGCAGTGGATCCTGATGCAGTTTGGAATTCATGTGTGGTGGTCTGGATAGATGTGTGCCTATTACACATTACGACCCTCATCAACTGTCGGCGGTCTCTGTCAGTCAACAGACGAGGTCTGCCTGTACGCGTTTGTGCTGTGCGTGCCCCTTCACGTTTCCGTATTACTATCACATTGGAAACAGTGGACCTAGGGATGTTTAGGAGTGTGGAAATCTCGTGTACAGGCGTATGACATAAGTGACACCCAACACCCGACCGCGTTCGAAGTCCGTGAGTTCAGAGGAGCGCCCCATTCTCGTCTCTCACCATGTCTAATGACTACTGAGGTCGCTGATATGGAGTACATGGTAGCAGGGGGCAGCACAATGCACCTAATATGAAAAACGTATGTTTTTGGGGGTGTCAGATTACTTTTGACCACATAGTGTAGCTGAAATTAATCCGTCGACCAGTAGTAGTCCGTCTGTTCTAAGCTACAGAATCCCGAAAAATGTGACCTACTTGTGGATTATACTGAACATTCTGTCGGCAATGTCGGTGATGTTACTGTTATGAACACAAGACTTGGAATGTTCCCTCACGTATAATCGTCTGTAGATATATGCACTGCACTCCGTCTTCAGGCCGGGACCATCCGACCGCCGTGTCATCCTCAGTGGGGGATGCGAATAGGAGGGGCGTGGGGTCAGCACACCGCTCTCCCGTCCGTTATGATGGTTGTCTTCGACCGGAGCCACTACTATTCGGTCGAGTAGCTCCTCAATTGGCATCACGAGGCTGAGTGCACCCAGAAAAATGGCAACAGCGCATGGCGGCTGGATGGTCACCCATCCAAGCGCCGGCCACGCCCGACAGCGCTTAACTTCGGTGATTTCACGGGAACCGGTGTGTCCGCTGCAGCAAGGCCGTTGCCCCTCTGTGGATATGGCTATTGATATTTATGAGGGGCAGCCTACAGCATGCACTGGATGTGGTTCCTCGGGGCATGTACCCTTTCAGTGTCCGGAGCGCCGAGTGAGCCAACTACGAACGAGGGAGGCAGCTGTCCCACTCACTATGTCGCTACTGCCGACTACTGATAACGTACGTCCCAGCAGTTCCTGGAACCCTAGCTAAGACATCAGAGGAAGTTACTGATGACCTTGCGGGCCACGTCGAAGAGGACACACGGATGGAAAAGACCAAAGCAGAAAATGCAGACATGCGACCCCACGACAATGAACGAGGCAGTGGTGCAGATATTGCACACAACAGCGCAAGCGACGACGACATGACCGCAGCTCCAAATACTCAACAGAAGTCCGCACATGAGACTGTATCACAGATGACAAACGACGAAACGATAGAAAGCTCCACCACAGGAAACAAAAAACGGAGGATTGCCCATCACGGAAATGAAAAAAGTGCCCCCACCTGAAAGAAAAAGCGAAGCAAGCACTACAGAAACTACATGACACACCATCGGAAAGCCAATAACATCACCAATAAATGGCGAAGAAATCATGGGTGGCGGAACTGTCAGACAGTGAAACAGGAAAGTTAGAGGAATACAAAAACACCATAAAAAGTTTTAAAAAAGTTCAGCAAATATGAACAGCCAACCTACGGAGGCACGAAATGAGAAAAAAGGAACACGGAAAGCCAACCACCCACAGGCATCGGAAGACGATAAGGAAGAAGGTGTTCATAACCAAGCAATGGCGGCGATTCAAGAAGACGAGGCTCGAAGAATCGGAAAAAATTTCAGGAGAAATCCCAAAGCAAAGAATGCCAAATGGCTGGCGTAGAACACAGGGACGTATTGAAAATCTCACTCCGTACAGCCAGGACGTGTCTGTAACATTACACGACAGTACACGTAGGCATGAAGAAATGGAAGAGTGGAATCTGCCAGCAACACACGGTGGCGGACGCGATACAGGGACGCTCGGTGGCATGGCATGGGTGCAGACATGGAAGACGACTTCTATTAACGCACAGCTATCAATCGAGGATTGACCGAAATGAGTACTGGTACAGATTTACAATCATATAGAACAGCTTGTGAGACCTGAGTTCTCATGGCGTATACAACTTTCATATAACTTACGGGATTTCAGCCAGGTAACACTTTCAGCGACCGCCGACGTTTCGGCGGGAGAACACCCCGCCATTTTCAAGGCAAACTGCATCGGACAGGCGACGTACATGCAAATTATGTTATATAATAACACAGAGATATTGACATGCACGTCCAGCTATTGGGACAGTGTTATTAAGGAGGCAGTTGAGATTAAATTAGCGAGCAACCTCGGTAACAGGGATGGAGGTTTTTGTTTAAACTCTGTTTGGAATCCGGTTCTCTCCCTTGTCAGAAAACAGAGGGACAGAGTTAATGCTACCTCACCTGCGAGTTCGTAGTCTCACTATCGACAACTCTGACTTTGATCATCTTTGGGGCACCAGTGTTCAGTGTGTGTGTTATCTTTCCTGCATCAGACCGAGAACCGAGGTTTTAAATTTGCATGTACGTCGCCTGTCCGTTGCAGTTTGCCTTGAAAATGGCGGGGTGTTCTCCCGCCGAAATATCGGCGGTCGCTGAAAGTGTTACGTGGATGAATTCCCGGAAGTTATTTGAAATATTGAAAAACTACCGTTAACATTAACAGAATCTCTAATCTGACTAAAATACACTCCTGGAAATTGAAATAAGAACACCGTGAATTCATTGTCCCAGGAAGGGGAAACTTTATTGACACATTCCTGGGGTCAGATACATCACATGATCACACTGACAGAACCACAGGCACATAGACACAGGCAACAGAGCATGCACAATGTCGGCACTAGTACAGTGTATATCCACCTTTCGCAGCAATGCAGGCTGCTATTCTCCCAGGGAGACGATCGTAGCGATGCTGGATGTAGTCCTGTGGAACGGCTTGCCATGCCATTTCCACCTGGCGCCTCAGTTGGACCAGCGTTCGTGCTGGGCGTGCAGACCGCGTGAGACGACGCTTCATCCAGTCCCAAACATGCTCAATGGGGGACAGATCCGGAGATCTTGCTGGCCAGGGTAGTTGACTTACACCTTCTAGAGCACGTTGGGTGGCACGGGATACATGCGGACGTGCATTGTCCTGTTGGAACAGCAAGTTCCCTTGCCGGTCTAGGAATGGTAGAACGATGGGTTCGATGACGGTTTGGATGTACCGTGCACTATTCAGTGTCCCCTCGACGATCACCAGTGATGTACGGCCAGTGTAGGAGATCGCTCCCCACACCATGATGCCGGGTGTTGGCCCTGTGTGCCTCGGTCGTATGCAGTCCTGATTGTGGCGCTCACCTGCACGGCGCCAAACACGCATACGACCATCATTGGCACCAAGGCAGAAGCGACTCTCATCGCTGAAGACGACACGTCTCCATTCGTCCCTCCATTCACGCCTGTCGCGACACCACTGGAGGCGGGCTGCACGATGTTGGGGCGTGAGCGGAAGACGGCCTAACGGTGTGCGGGACCGTAGCCCAGCTTCATGGAGACGGTTGCGAATGGCCCTCGCCGACACCCCAGGAGCAACAGTGTCCCTAATTTGCTGGGAAGTGGCGGTGCGGTCCCCTACGGCACTGCGTAGGATCCTACGGTCTTGGCGTGCATCCGTGCGTCGCTGCGGTCCGGTCGCAGGTCGACGGGCACGTGCACCTTCCGCCGACCACTGGCGACAACATCGATGTACTGTGGAGACCTCACGCCCCACGTGTTGAGCAATTCGGCGGTACGTCCACCCGGCCTCCCGCATGCCCACTATACGCCCTCGCTCAAAGTCCGTCAACTGCACATACGGTTCACGTCCACGCTGTCGCGGCATGCTACCAGCGTTAAAGACTGCGATGGAGCTCCGTATGCCACGGCAAACTGGCTGACACTGACGGCAGTGGTGCACAAATGCTGCGCAGCTAGCGCCATTCGACGGCCAACACCGCGGTTCCTGGTGTGTCCGCTGTGCCGTGCGTGTGATCATTGCTTGTACAGCCCTCTCGCAGTGTCCGGAGCAAGTATGGTGGGTCTGACACACCGGTGTCAATGTGTTCTTTTTTCCATTTCCAGGAGTGTAGAGTGAATACGAGATTTTATACATACTTTCGATAAGACAGTCATGTTGCACGAAGTGTGAGTAAACAGGGTGGGACATATCGCGATATACAATGCTATCCTCAATAGAGGACCTAAAAGCGGTACCCCCACGTTATTCAAGGATGGAACTATACCTAGACGTGTTAAAAAGTTAGGAAGTGGACGAGGAATTTCTGCCGAAACAGACACAGCTCGGTTTGCAAGCCACACTGGCTAAAACTATCTTCTTTCAGGAAAGCACAGTTGAATTAATCAATCCTGCGAAACAAAACTCCAACGTTGCTGGAGATTTCAACCGTGTTCTTTCCGCCGCCGACCAATCACCCCATCCCAACATAGGATCAGATGTGGGGGACTCAGTGAAGGAATTGCACCTCGCTGACATCTTGCACAGCCAGCCAAGAGGGAACCCAGGGTTCACCTATATTACTAGCTACTCTATGAGCAGGATAGACCAAATCTACGCCTCTAGTACCCTGAAAGTGTATTCAGCGCAGAAACTTGTCCTGTCATTTTTTCTGCTCATTTGGCGGTTGTGTCTAATATTAACATGCCAAGGCAAAGGACATTTAGGGGTAGGAGTGTGTGGAAATTCAATATCTCACACCTGATGGGTACAGCTTGAGCACGAGTTAAATTGAGGTTGGTAAATGTGCTTAAGGAACATACGGCGCTGCAGAACTAAGCTGGAATTGTGAGTAACACACACAAAACCTAATGTACGAAATTTACTAAAAAGTTATGCTTTTGAAAATAAATGGTGGGAAACACACACAATGGAATTCTACTTCCGGTGTCTAAGAGAATTACATGGAGATGCTCCAAATATGCCACCTCACATCATGAAAATAAAACGGATCATAGCCAAAATAACGCTGTGAAACGTCAACAAATATAGGGAGTTAAAATAAGATCGAGAGACAAAAGCGACGTCGAGCTTGAAATAGTGATTGATGACAACTACAGTACATCAAAAATTTTGTCCAACGAGACTATATTCTGCAGAAGACACTGACGACAACGATAATTTTGAGGGTTTTTTAAACTGCACTGAACCGACTATGACGGAAGCAGAAAATGCAGATCTGGACTCTCAGATTACTGAAGAGAACTGTACGAAGCGTTGAAAGGAACCCCGGGAAACAAACACGCTGAACCTGATGGATTACGGGTAGGGTTTACTTAAAGTATTGGAATTTGATCGGCAGTATGTTGATCGCAATGCTCACCGAAAAACGTACGTCTGCCGCCGGCCGGGGTGGCCGAGCGTTTCTAGGCGCTACAGTCTGGAACCGCGCGACCGCTACGGTCGCAGGTTCGAATCATGCCTCTGGCATGGATGTGTGTGATGTCCTTAGGTTAGTTGGGTTTCACTAGTTCTAAGTTATAGGGGACTGATGATCTCAGAATTTAAGTCCCATAGTGCTCAGAGCCATTTTGTACGTCTGCCACACTTCCTTGTGAGTTTTTAGAGGAGCTCATAATGTTGATCCCTAACGAGAACTGCGCTAATGATTTGCAAAACACTCGTCCTAAATCGCTTCTAAATGCTGACTGCGAAAGTAGCTGTTATCGTATTGCTTCATCGACTGAACACCATTGTTGGTCTCCTCATAGGTCAGTATCAGACGCGTACCGTCCCAAGGAGGACAATACAGCAAGCGCTGTAGGAATACCGTGATCTAACGGCTGTCGCTTCGGCATCCAACTGCAGAGTGACCATCATGTTGTTAGACATAGACAAAGCGTTTGACAGGGTCCATCACAACTACCTGCTACGTGTCATGTCGAAAATGAGATTGAAGCCATTTTTTGTAAATATCGTCAGGAGATTATACATTCATGTAACTTGAAGAATTCTTGTAAATGGACAATTAACATAAAGAATTCCCATTCTAGCGTCGATACGACAAGGCTGCCCCCTCTCGATGCTACTGTTCTCAATATTAATCGAGCAATTTTTACGACCACTATCTGAGAAGCTTAATGGAAATTAAACTGGAGGCAGCAGATATGTTTGTAGATGTTACAGTGATGACCTGGCCGTTTAGATGTCTGATCCAACCGATGTTATGAAGATACAAGACGTGATTCAAATATGTAGTTACTATTCTGGAGCTAAAGTCAATGTAAGGAAATCCAGCATTTTGCAGTTAGGTCGAGGGATATGATTCATTGAAACTGGACCAGTATAAAAGCAGATAGCATCAAACTTGTAGGGATGTGGTTCAGCGAATGCCCTACCAATAGCCGCATCCGGTAGGCGCACGGTGTACGGACTCTTGTCACGGTCCGCGAGACTCTCCCCGTCGGAAATTCGAGTCCTCCCTCCGGCATGGGTGTGTGTTGTCCTTTGTGTAAGTTAGATTAAGTAATGCGTAAGCTTAGGGACCGATGACCTCAGCAATTTGGTCCCATAAGACCTTACCACAAATTTCCAATTTCCTACCAAGACAACAGCCTTGAATTTGAAAATGTAGCTCAGTAACATATGATCGATATTAAGAAAGAATTCCACTCGTCTTCTAGTAGTAACAGAAAAAAATCACGCTGATAAATCATGCTATGCTACCTAAGCTGTACTCCCTCGCAAGTATTTTCCCCTTGCCTCCAACAATACGGAAACGCAATGAATCTGTTCCAGCGTGGTTCATACGGACGTGGTGTGTCCTTATGGTTAATTACCAAACCATGAATCTACCTGAAACAAGTGGTGGCTTAAGGCTAACCAACGTTAGAGATAAATGCAGAGCTCTGTTGATATTTAGGACAGCAAATGTCCTAGCAACAGGTGACGGAAATCCCACAGCAGACGTTGTGAATGCTGCGTCTCCTCCAGATAGCAGCTTTCCAGCTATGTCGGCCATATTAGTTATAGGTTGTTGAATATTAAAACATATATTATAGAGAATAGTTACGTCAGATAAAGGGTAAGGAACTGAACAAGCAAGGAAGTCTATAAAGTGCTGGCAGAAGATAAGTGTGTAAGCAAATTAGCAAAGAACTTCCCCAAAATCATTTGGAGTAAAGTTTGGCAAAATATTCATATTACAACCTTACTGTCGCATGTATGAGCTACGTGATTCAAATGGTTCTAAGCACCATGGGACTTAACAAAAAATGGCTCTAAGCACTGTGGGACTTAACGTCTGAGGTCATCAGTCCTCTAGACTTAGAACTACTTACACCTAACTAACCTAAAGACATCATACACATCCATGCCAGAGGCAGGATTCGAACCTGCGACCGTAGCAGCAGCGCGGTTCCGGACTGAAGCGCCTAGAACCACTCGGCCACAGCGCCTGGCGGGACTTAACATCTGAAGTAATCAGTCCCATTGAGTTAGAACTACTTAAACCTAACTGACCTAAGGACATCACACACATCCATGCGCGAGGCAAGATTCGAACCTGCAAGTGTAGCAGCAGTGTGGTTCCAGACTGAAGCACCTAGAACTGCTTGACCACAATGGCCGGCAGCTACATGGTATTGCGCTTTATACAACACCACAAGCACAAATGAGCGTCTATTCAGGATCGGCTGGTGAAATACTGGACTGTCAGAACACTGATACACTCCTCCACCGTTTTATTTGCAACGGTGCTAACGAGATATGGAAATGGAGATGCCATAAACTTGCCATCATGATCTGTACGACTGACAATAATATATGTGCTGGCTTAAGCTGTCGCTAGCGCACCAAGTGGCAAAGAGGTTGCGAGAAGATCGATAGTAGGCACAAGCAATGCACCTATGAAGAGAGAGGCCAAAAACAGACTCGCAGGCGATGCGCCGCCAACGGCCTCTCGGCCGCCAGTATTTAGATAGCCGCTGTAGACCAGAGGGCCTGGTCAATCCCGGGCAGTCATCCAGTGAGTCAACGAGTCGAGTCATCAGTCGCAGTCCAAAGGGAATTGCAGTCGCAGTTAGCTCAGCCTCTAACTCGGTCAGTACCTAGCGACCAGGGTAGTGTGAATAGCGGGACGTGTACTTCACCAGCAGTGAGGCTAACGTGGACTATTACACAAGAACTGGTACCACAACACCTGGACTGTCTTAAGTGACTTCTCGTTCTTATGAATAACGAACCTTGTGAATACAAGCGTGCAGTTTGTGTTATTGAAGGAGATACCGGCCACCAAACAACATTGTCTCCTTGCTTCCCAGGGTACAAGCCTACAGTGACAACGAGGCGACACAAAAACTGGCGACGAGTATAATTCAGTGCAGATTTACTTGGTTTTCTTGTGTTTTTACTTGTAGGACTGCTCGTATTCAAGTATTGCTAATCTCTTATTGTATTCTTACATGCATTCCAGGAGGGTAGCCGCAGAAGTAATCAAATTTCTCTTTTCAGAGGCTTTGATTGCTTTTTTGGTATAACATATTTGTGTAAGCCATGGCTACCCCACCCCTTCTACCCAAGCCCCAGCGCCTCAGCCGCAGACGGCCAGTACGATGGATCTAACACAAGCTTTTCAGTTTCAGAACCAACAAATTGCTGCTTTGATGACGACAGCACAACAACTTGTGGCTGCACAAGTCACGTCGGCCACACAACAGCAACCGACCGATTGACTAGCTCAACAAGTGCCGCTGACCAGCATACCGGCGTTCCGGAAATTTAACGACACGGAAGAGGAATGGCTCGAATACCTGATACAGTTCCAAGCACATTATCAAGTTCATAGTGTAGAAGGTACTGTATAGCTACAATACTTTCTTCTGATTGAGGGGTCACCATTGTTCAGGTTAATACAAAAACTATTCCCAATTGTATCTCCCTCTAGCACTACAGAAGAAATTTGATTTAATACGAGCATTCTTATCTTAAAAGAAAGATATGTATCCTTAATATTGTACTGTACGTTAACTGGGGACCTAGAAACGACGCAGAGGCTCCGTCCCCGCCACAGCCGCAGTGGTCCACAACCCCACGACGACTACCGCAGTCCACTTCACCCCTCCGCCGCCCCAGACCGAACCACTCTTTCAGGGTTACTGTGTGGTTCGGCCTCCAGTGGACCCCCCCCTCCCCCCATTGAACGTCTCACATCACACAAGTGTGTAACCCTTATGTTTGTGTGGTAAAATAATGGTGGTGTATGCGTATGTGGAGAACTTGTTTTCACAGAGATCGCAGATATAGTGTAGCTGAGGTGGAATAAGGGGAACCGGCCCGCATTCGGCGAGGCAGATGGGAATCCGCCTAAAAACCGTCCACAGACTGGCCGGCTCACCGGACCTCGACACAAGTCTGCCTGGCGGATTTGTGCCGGGGACCAGGCGCTCCTTCCCAATCCGGAAAGCCGTGGGGTCTAACGATACACGGCTAACTGGGCGGGCATCCTCAGCATTCTTTTATATACACATAAGGAATATGGGTAGATCACATAACTAATGAGGAGGTATTGATTAGGGTTGGGGAGAAGAGAAGTTTGTGGCACAACTTGACTAGAAGAAGGGATCGATTGGTAGGGCATGTTCTGAGGCATCAAGGGATCACCAATTTAGTATTGGAGGGCAGCGTGGAGGGTAAAAATCGTAGAGGGAGACCTAGAGATGAATACACTAAGCAGATTCAGAAGGATGTAGGCTGCGGTAGGTACTGGGAGATGAAGCTGCTTGCACAGGATAGAGTAGCATGGAGAGCTGCATCAAACCAGTCTGAGGACTAAAGACCACAACAACAACAAGGAATATGTTTAAATTTTCAGGAAGTCTGTTCATTTATGGGTGCATAACTCACTGTAAGTGTACTTAGAACATGTTTTAATTTTCGAGGAATGTAAGAATGCATTTCAGCTCTCAGGCAACAGAGATACCTGAAACCATCATTTCTGTTTGATTGGTGTAGTATCATCTGAGTTTATTTCTCTGTTGAAGACGACATATGATAAAAAAGAAAAAAGTTCTAGCAGAGACGTTCGTCATTATCAGCGCCAACGGAGATGGAAATGTGCACCTCATGGCGAGTGGCGTCCTCCAAGTTAGGAGAAGTGGAATTAGTAAACAAAGAAAGAATAGTCCTTCACGCATGTCAATTAATTGTACTTGAAAACAAGTGCATTGAAGCCAGGTGTGTGTGTGTGTGTGTGTGTGTGTGTGTGTGTGTGTGTGTGCGTGTGTGTGTGTATAAAGTATGGTATAATGGTTAGCACTCTGAATCCAAAGGAAACAAAAGTCGGTAGAGCAATTGCCTGCAAAAGGGAACGGTTCCGATTCGATTATCAGTCCGGCATACAGTTTTAACCTGCCAAGAAGTTTCATATCAGGGTACACTGCGATGCTGTATGAAAATTTCATCTTGGAAACATCGTACAGGCTGTGGTTAAGCCATAACTCCGCAGTATTATTTTTTCCACGATGCTAGTAATGTATGTTTCGCAGCAGAGCTTCTATGAACTTTGGAAAGTAGGAAATGAGGTATCTCCGCAAGCAAAGCTCTGAGAAGGGGTCGTGAGTCGTGCTTGGGTAGCTCAACTCCAAGAAAACAAGACTAGATCCCTCAACAGCTTCCAAAGAGTGCACTTTATAAATATGTATGTTCTTAGTAGAAAGTGTTACCGAAACCCACTGACACTGCTCACAAGCTTCTTGTTGCTATTTTTTTTTTTTTTTTTTTTTTTTTTTTTTTTTTTTTTTTTTTTTTTTTTTTTTGGAGAAAAAATATCTTCCGAACTCCAGTTCAGATAACACTGGCTCGCCAGGCAGGCAAGTTAGGTACACTACTGGCCATTAAATTTCGTGGTGAGAGATCTGGAGAATGTGCTGGCCAGGGCAGCAGTCGAACATTTTCTGTATCCAGAAAGGCCCGTACAGGACCTGCAACATACGGTCGTGAATTATCCTGCTGAAATGTAGGTTTTTGTAGGGATCGAATGAAGGGTAGAGCCACGGGTCGTAACACATCTGAAATGTAACGTCCACTGTTCAAAGTGCCGTCAATGCGAACAAGAGGTGACCGTGACGTGTAACCAATGGCACCCCATACCATCACGCCGGGTGATACGCCAGTATGGCGATGACGAAAACAAACTTCAAATGCGCGTTCACCGCGATGTCGCCAAACACGGATGCGACCATCATGATGATGTAAACAGAAGCTGGATTCATTCGAAAAAATGATGTTGTGCCATTCATGCACCCAGGTTCGTCGTCGAGTACACCATCGCAGGCGCTCCTGTCTATGATGCAGCGTCAGGGGTAACCGCAGCCACGGTCTCCGAACCGATAGTCCATGCTGCTGCAAACGTCGTCGAACTGTTCGTGCAGATAGTTGTTGTCTTGCATGCGTCCCCATCTGTTGACTCAGGGATCGAGAAGTGGCTGCACGATCCGTTACAGCCATACGGATAAGATGCCTGTCATCTCGACTGCTAGTGATACGAGGCCGTTGGGATCCAGCACGGCGTTCCGTATTACCCTCCCGAACCCACCGATTCTATATTCTGCTAACAGTCATTGGATCTCGATCAACGTGTGCAGCAATGTCGCGATACGATAAACCGCAATCGCGATAGGCTACAATGCGACCTTTATCAAAGTCGGAAACGTGATGGTACGCATTTCTCCTCCTTACACGAGGCATGACAACAACGTTTCACCAGGCAACGCCGGTCAACTGCTGTTTGTGCATGAGAAATCTGTTGGAAACGTTCCCGATGTCAGCACGTTGTAGGCGTCGCCACTGGCGCCAACCTTGTGTGAATGCTCTGAAAAGCTAATCATTTGCATATCACAGCATCTTCTTCCTGTCGGTTAAATTTCGCGTCTGTAGCACGTTGTCTTCGTGCTGTAGCAATTTTAATGGCCAGTAGTGTATAAGGATGTACGCACTCAGCGTCTTGCGGTCTTCATACATAGAACATCCAAAATAATCGGCAGCAACCAGACTGGGATATACGAGAGACTATTCACCTCCTTAATACCTCAGGATGTGACGCCCCCAATCAACGTTGGGCACACCAACCAAAGGCTCGGAAACGTCAGCGTCTACTTCACGGAAACCAACTGCCGGCACCTGTCACCTCATCGTTTTAATACATCTACACTTTACTTTGAACTGACAAAGAGACAACAACAAAATCCGATCGAAAAGAAAAACCCGGGTAAAACACGGAAACGTATATAGGTGAACATCATCAACCCCGTTCTTATGTCGGTCATAGGTGCTGTATGGTATGACATTGTAACTAAAAAGATCTCCACAGGCGAAAAGATGCATAAAATTAAACTACGCCCTACACCGTACTGTAACCAATGCCACTTTATAGATACAATGGCTCACACCTTCGTTTGTGGAGAGAACATCGTGATATGGAACTGGACGAGGAAAAAGTTATCGATTAATAACAGAACGACAGAGAATGCGATCACTGTGGACGACGTGTTACACCCGGACTAGCACTTGTTCCCTGCCGCGAAGAACAATAGTTACACCTGGCCCTCGGAAAACGTGCGTAGTACATTGTCACCCAACAGCATGCACGCCTCAAAGCATTCATTTTGTATGTTCAGGAGCAACATCGTAATTTGAAAAAAACATCCTAAGTATACACAGTTGTTCCAAAACTTTTTAATTTGCGTTTTACCTCAAAACTGAGAGTCATTCCACATCGTACAGGGTGTCTGAAAAGCCTTTCCCTGATTACAAAAATTGAAAACTCAGGCTAGAAGTAAGATACACATATGAAACTGGTGTCTAATTGTTTACAAACTATCAAAGTGCCGGCCGGAGTGGCCGTGGAGTTCTAGGCGTTACAGTCTGGAGCCGAGCGACCGCTACGGTCGCAGGTTCGAATCCTGCCTCGGGCATGGATGTGTGTGATGTCCTTAGGTTAGTTAGGTTTAATTAGTTCTAAGTTCTAGGCGACTGATGACCTCAGAAGTTAAGTCGCATAGTGCTCAGAGCCATTTGAACCATTTGAACTATCAAAGTTTTTTTCACACATCAGCAAACTTCCACATGAGCACCCTTGGTAGCACGTAGCACATCTAGGCGATATTCAATTTCCGTGTGAATGCTCTGAAAAGCTAATCATTTGCATATCACAGCATCATTAGCCAACATCACTCGAGTGATCGATTCAACGACTGTGGTTATCCGTTGCCGCAGGGTTTCGAGATCTGGTACACGTGTTCGGTAGACCTCGTCCTTGACATAACTCCATAAAAAGAAGTCTAATGGGGTTAACCCCATAAAAAGAAGTCTAATGGGGTTATGTCAGGAGAGCGTGGAGGCCAAACCGTTGGCCCATCACGACCAATCCATCGCCCAGGAAAGGTCATATCGCGATAGGCACGGACGTCCAAACCCCAATGAGGCGGTGCACCGTCTTGCTGAAACAAGACATCTGGGTGATACTGAAGCAGCTGAGGAACAGCATACACTTGCAACATGCCCAGATACACTGCAGATGTGACGGTTGCCTCAGCGAAGAAGAATGGCCCGATAATTCGATCGTGCAATAGCGCGCACCAAACATTCACCTTTGGACTGCCCCTGGTGCACTCCGTATAACCTCGCCAGGGGTTGTGAACCCCAAATGCGCACGTTATGGCGATTCACTTCTCCACTGACAAAACACGTTGCTGCGTCGAAAAAGGCAATTGGTCTGAGATAACCATCATCGTCCTCAATATGTGATAGCATTTCGTCCGCAAAGTCATATCGACGTGTACTGTCATTGGGCAACAAGGCCTGAACGATTTGCACTTTGTATGCACGAAACAATAAACGTCATGGAAAGAGCTTTTTGGCATCTGTAATTCACGTGAGGCCCACAGCACCGATTTCTTGGGACTTCGCAGAAAAGACTGCCTTACAGCTTCCACCCTGTCTGCTGGGGTTCTCGGTTGACCAGACCTCGGAAGGTGAGCAACTGATCCTGTGTTCTTGAACCTCTCATACCAGGCTTTAATGCTCTTGACATGGGGTGGATTCCTTCCAAATGTTGTCTGGAAGTGTCTCTGCACTGTGGTTGGTGCTCGTGTCTCATGGTACCACAGGACACACTGTGCCTTCTCCTGATTGGTTAACATGGCTTCTTGGGCACTGCCCCTCATCCACTACTTACGTACTGCGAACCTAAAACAGAAAAAAAACTTTGATAGTTGTAAACAATCCGACACGCGTTTCATATTTGTATCTTACTTCTAGCCCGGGCCGTGAGCTGCGCTCAGTGGTGGAAGAGGAATGCGAGTCTCCACCAGGGGGAGGAGGCACGCCGGTCACGTCGTCGTCCAGCTCAGCCCGGCCAGTCTCCACTACCGCGGGGGCTCTACCGGTATGCGGCGCCCGCGCACTTTCCGCAGCACCGTCCTGCACTGCCGGAGGATCGACAGACACCCGGGAGGACGCCTCGTCGGAACGAGACGGCATCTTTTCACTGCCCAAATGCGACCCCCGGTGTGTGCTGGTCTGTCTCAGACAGGTCGTCATCACCAGAGTTGTCTGGTGGGGCCGAACCTCCAGAGTGGAGGCGGCGCTTCTTACGACGCTCCGGCGCGTTCGAATCCCAGATCACGTAAGAAACAGATTGACCGATCGCTTGGTCTAGCAGGCAACACTTGACAGGGAACGGCCACCAGGCGGCAACAGCGTCACACCCTTACTTCTGGAATCAACCACTAGATGGCACTCCGTTCTGTGATATATGTGGCAACATCGGCCGAACGCGTGCAGCTTTCCACTATTTGGCGTTTGTGAAGTACAGCTGTTTCTGACACACCGGTGGTAGTGGATCGAGTCGTCATAGCGAGGACCTACGACTATATCAACTGTGGAAGGAGTAGACGAACAAATCCTGAGCTAAAAATGTTCAGATTTCCCGTCAAAGATAAAGAAAGGTTACGCGAGTGGATTTTAAATTCAGGTAAATCAATAAATTAGTTACGAGTAAGAATTAATAAAGATCCATAAGCATTCGATCCTATTTAAATTTTGTCGATGTTATATTCGATATAACGTGGCAGCCCTTCCTGTACAAGAATCATATCATATAATTTTTAAATGAAATCTTTGCTGCGATTTGGACTTTTTAAAACTGTTTATTCACTTCACTATCGTAATTTTGGGTGTAGAGGCATTTTTGTGTGCAATGTGAAAACTGAAACCAATATAACATATGGATAACAAAATGCAAAGCGTAGTGTGGTAACATTTGGTAAACAACTTAAGAAGCATTACCTTACAAGACCTTTCCCTTGGTACATGAAAATGACTCTAGAGCTGAAATCGCAACAGTGAAATAAATGAATAATAGTAGTCATCTAACTGCTAGATCATCGGTCCCTCTAAATCCTGGTATATACTAGAGCGAACGAAGTGAACGAGTGTAAAACCTCGTTTACACTGCTGCAAACGAGTAGCCTATTCATAGGTAATTCGCCAATGTTCACTGCCATTCGTTTATACTTGTGAACAAGCGTTTATACTGGAATGAAGGGAGGAGAATAGAAGAGAACGAGCATAACGTGCAAACTATAGACGCTGCCTATTTTAATTTTTTTTTTATCTGTGCGCTAATAATCCTCACACAGCTTTCACTTGAAAACAACACTACTTACAGTAACAGGTCTGCGCGAGTGCGGATATCCCAAGTAATAACTGTGTTACAGATAAAAGCGTACGTCTGTTGCGAATATTTGCGGGTTATCTTTAAACTGTACAAAGTAAATTTTTAACATAATTATGGTTTGCCGTCTGTGGCTCTTCAAAGTTGACACCGCCAAAATATGCTCGAAAAACACGCTTTCACGTGTATATTACCGCGTTTGCAGCCCCCTTTCAACAACAATCCAAAATTCATCGTTTTGTGCAACTCTTATATCATTTATGATAAGTTACATGCAAAGTAAAAGAATTTAAATTTGAAATGACTGTCACTGAAATACAGTATGTCCAGCCTTATTTCGCATCATAACCGAGTGCGCATTTTGAAAACTTTCTAGTGTTAACCTGCACGTGGAGATCTTTTTTACCACCACAATCCGTATCAGATGAGCTGTATAGCAAAGAGGAAATACACGGCATGGAAGGCGAGTGTAAAACACTTGCCACTGCAATACAGTCTGCATTTAAACAGTAACTCGCGAGAAATGTTTGTGTGTTACTTTTCGTTTCTTTCATTTCGCATGTGATTGTGAGAAATAAACTTGGTTTGTAGAATTACAGGAGCTAATCTACATTCTTAGATTGAAAACTCGGGAAAAACCACAGCCGATCATGGTCTACAGTCAGCTGTGTGACGAATGCATTTCGCGCGCAGCGCTCTAGCCGAACGCAAATCAGCGTCATTCACGTCACGGAAGATACAGCGTTGCCAATTCCGCGACATGGACACGTCAGTTAGCATTGTAGCGTCGCCTGTGACATCTGTTGACCGACGGGAAAACTATTTTTACGGTTGCCTGTTCCGCCGTAAGGACGCTCAATCTGTTTCTTACGTGATCTGGGGTTCGAATCCTGCAGCTCCTGTCGCACCACCGTCGACCCCTCCACTTCAGTTTCCGCGTCTTTCGTCGCGTGGCCGTCCTCGCGGTCTGTCAGCGGCAGCGTCTGGGGCCAGAGCGCAGTAGGAACCACCTCGGCAACACTGTGCCCTGAACGCCCCTCAGCCGCCTGCGGCGTTGACCCGAGCTCGGGTGACCTCGTCGCGGGTCGCAGTCGTACTGTCAGCGGTAGTGAGGCGGCTCGGCGAGCGTCGGTAGGCTTCCGCTGGATAGTTGCTCGAGACTCGTCTTTGTGCACTCAGATCGAAGATGTCCTTCCCCACCACGTCCAGAGCACGTCGGGGGTTGGCCATCGTAGATAACAATCGTTCTACAAACGCCTATATTTCATTAGGAGGGCACATGTTTTGTAAGGATGATTCGCACCTGTTGAACATTATTGAGTACAGGATACGTGCAAAAACTTGGCCAACGTTCGGCTGTATGACTAGTTATTCTGCCATATGTCTGTAACCAGCGATTCATGTACTTCGTAGGGCACTTCGAACATTCGAATACTGTGCGCACCAGGTTCCACACTAGCCACTAAAAGAACTTTAATATGACTATCGACAGTCTCGAAACTGGAATCCTCCTTTGGTGGCTTCTCTAATCGTTGGACACGCTGTGTCGTCCACCATTTTTACATCTACAGTGCCGTACACGATTAATACATAAATTCCAATGAGTTCCATGTAATTAATATGCACCTCATCTCTGGAGAAAAGTTCTATTTCAAATGCTTACGGCCTTGCGTATTCATTAGAGAATGTAAACTTTGCCGTGATTTTTTCGAAACTTACCTACCAATTGTATTGTTCAAACAAGTAACACACGCGAGTACCACTGGTGTAAACACCGCCGCTTCCTGGAGCGCTTTGCAACCGCGACGTAAACACGTCCCAGCTGCTCCGCTGCTAAAAGCAGATTGTCGCTGAAAAGTTCACAGTAACTCTCTCTCTCTCTCTCTGACCTACCTTCCGATTCGTAATGCATCCTACTCAGTTATACCGTATTCTCATGCCGTCGATATTACTCTATATTCATCTGACCAGAAATTCTTGTCTTCTTTCCATTTCACTTCACTGGCGCACTCTATATCTAGACCCAGCCAGAGCATCTAGCTTTTCAGGTTTTCTACCACGTCTAAACTTGACATCCCACGCCCCGACGCGTAGAACGTTATCTTTCCGTTGGTTACTTAATCTTTTTCTCACGGTCACCTTCCCCTTGGCAGTGCCCCACCGCAGATCTGAATAGGGGAATAGTCCGGGACCTTTTACCAGTGGAGAGATCATCATGACACTTTGCAATTACAGGCCACGTGTCCTGTGGATACACGTCACGTATCTTAATGCAGTGGCTTCCATTGCCTCTGCTAATTCTTTCGCCTTTAGGGTCAATGATTATGGGCATTCTCTTGGGCTCAGTGTGAGAAACTGCCATCCGCATACCGCTAAACTCTATCCGCTCCTCGACACTCTTTGACAAGATCATTGGCTGAATGAGGGCGTCTTCTTATGCAGGAAGTCTTCGGCCGCCATTGCCGATGACTGTTGTTCAAAGTTTAAGGTGTGGATGGCTTCGAACCTGGTATCTAGTATGTTTTGATTAGAGTAGACGCTAGCCCAACGCCGACGTTGTACAGGTTAAAAAAAAGTGAGACAAATAGCGGTATCATTTGATTGGACTTAGAAGCTTAAAATTTGTACACTGCTAAGGGATCATAGACCTCGATACGTGACATAAATTTGAACTTGATTCATCTACTGATTCCTGAGAAAAAGGGTTGTTAATAGTCGGAATGGTAGACAGACAAACAGAGATGCAGATGGACAGCTAAGCGATCCTCTAAGCGTTCAGTTTTTGCAGATTGAGGCACGGAAACACAGCTATAAATGTTCATCATGTAGCTACGTCCAGTTTAGAAATCAGTCAGCGACGTGAATGAAAAATGACTCGTTCAAAATCGTTACGATTTGTCGTACAAAATGACCCTTTCAATTTCCAACTAACTAACCTTCTTGCAGATTGAGTTTGGGAGATAGGAGTGGAGGAAGGGAATCTAGCGGCCATAGTATCGCACCCACTCGCAAGAGTAAAAATTAGAAGACGTGCATTATGGTACTTGTGATTGACGGGCACGTAAAATAAATGCACCTGTTCGGTTTCTTCACCCAGTCGTAAGTCGGGCTATGCACAAATTAGCTTGTCACCCTGAACTTTTTCACTTTTCAGAACGCTAATGAGGGACAAGCTGTCTCCTGGTACGAAGTGGCATAGGCGTACACTTGTCATGTAACGCAATGCAGGTGATTTTCGTGTCGGCAATGACGTTACGAGAGTAAGGACACTTTTTATTATTTATTTATTTGTCGAGTAAAGGCGTGTTGCCTGTGTTAATAGCAAGTCGTACATTATGTCACCTTATATTTTATACATCGCAAATTCAGTATTATTACTACTACAGTTTTTCTTTTTTGAAAATTTTACGAAAGTATAAAATATTATTACATTATTCCACTCACAAGCAGCGCGAGGGAAAAGCCAGCACTTAAATATTTCTATATGAACTCCAACTTCTCTCATTTTATTACGCTGCTCATTTCTCCCTACGTACATGGGCGCCAATAAAATAGTTTCCAATTCGAAGGAGAAAGTTGGTGACGGAAATTTCATGAGAAGATCCTGCTGCAACGAAAAAAGGCTTTGTTTCAGTAATATCCTTCCCAATTCGCATATCATATATCCGTGGAACTGTCGCCCCTGTTTCCCGACAGTACAAAACAAGCTGCCTTTCTTTGAACTGTCTCGAGGTCCTCCGTTAATCCGATCTGATGCGCATCCCGCGCTACACGGCACTACTCCAGAAGAGGGCGTATAGGCGCAATGCAAGCAGTCTCTTTAATAGATCTGTTGCATTTTCTAAGTGTTTTGCCAACAAATCGCAGTCTTTTTCTTGCTTTCTCTCCCACAGCATTATCTATCTGATCGTTTTAATTTAAGTTATTCGTAATTGTAATCCCTAAGTGTTTACTTGAATTTATAGTCTTTAGATTTGCGTGATTTAACGTGTAACGGGAATTTAGAGGATATCTTTTACTACTCACCTCAGTTTTTTCCTTCAATAAAACAACGAATTAGACCGTTGTGCACACGAGGCCAGATTCGATGTTACATTGACAGTTTCTTGGGTCCAGTCTCTGAGAAAATTCTTCCAGATTCAGATTATATCACTCGCGATGACAGGACCTCAGTAATCTCCAGGGATGGGCTCACTTCCCCTTCAGTTGACTGGTTCAATAAAATAATCAGGTTTGAAGTGATACTTTGCAGTTTTCATGGGCGACATGTGACGGAGTGATGCAAAAGATAATTTCTACAATACCTTCAAAGTTTCCAGAAATGTGTCACGAAGTAGTTTCCCTCGAAGTCAGGCCAACAACCTTCGTTAGAAAAAGGCACATGTGCACACAAGTTAAAACAGGGAACGTGTAAAATTCCCTGCGAAGAAAAATCTTTAGTGCTCTTCCTGAGCTACAGCGAGTATTTATGAATGCAGCAATATGTTCTAGCTCTAATATTAAGTCTTTGAAGGTGGTTTTCATTGTAACATACAGCTGTTTATTTATTATAATTTTACATTTAAGCGATGCTTAAGAACATAAAATTCATGAGGCTGGTGTTAAAACTCTCCCGTATCGCGGTAGAACAATATACATCAAGGAAACCTATCCAAAAGTTAATTCTTCTTAACCTACAACTAAAAATACTAAAATTATTCTTTGTCTTTTTACAAAGCGAGCAGTTAGTCCACGGCGCTTTTCAGCTGCAAAATGTACCAGCTATTGAAAGTCATGTATCAAAAACATTGAAAGTAATAAAGTCTAAAGATTAGTGTTTTTAGGTCCGGTTTTCTCAACACGAGTCCAAATTGGTGAACAAACCAAAATGTCAGTCCGGACCAAGGACAAAATATTTCCACACTTCTGGAACGAATCACTAAACGCACAAACGTTTTGCTCTAAATAGTCAGTATTCGTTAACTTGTATGTATGTGTGAACGAAGCAATCTGTGCGTAATTAGTCAAGTAGCCACCCCAATTTCAGCCTAATGCTAGAAGTGAGATGCTGTTATACAGCAGCTTCCAGAATTCAGAAGGTCACTGAAGGCTATCTTATAGAAGGGAACTTCAAAATCTTAAAAACTCTTGTATCACGAATATTATATAGGGTGTTACAAGAAGGTACGGCCAAACTTTCAGGAAACATTCCTCACACACAAATAAAGAAAAGATGTTACGTGGACATGTGTCCGGAAACGCTTAATTTCCATGTTAGAGCTCATTTCAGTTTCGTCAGTATGTTCTTCCACCTACGCTCAATGGAGCACGTTATCATGATTTCATACAGGATACTCTACCTGTGCTGCTAGAACATGTGCCTTTACAAGTACGACACAACATGTGGTTCATGCACGATGGAGCTCCTGCACGTTTGAATCGAAGTGTTCGTACGCTTCTCAACAACAGATTCGGTGACCGATGGATTGGTAGAGGCGGACCAATTCCGTGGCCTCCATGCTCTCCTGACCTCAACCCTCTTGACTTTCATTTATGGGGGCATTTGAAAGCTCTTGTCTACGCAATCCCGGTACCAAATGTTGAGACTCTTCGTGCTCGTATTGTGGACGGCTGTGATACAATACACCATTCTCCAGGACTGCATCAGCGCATCAGGGATTCCGTGCGACGGATGGTGGATGCATGTATCCTCGCTAACGGAGGACATTTTGAACATTTTCTGTAACAAAGTGTTTGAAATCACGCTGGTACGTTCTGTTGCTGTGTGTTTCCATTCCATGATTAATGTGATTTGAAGAGAAGTAATGAAATGACCTCTGACATGGAAAGTAAGCGTTTCCGGACACATGTCCACATAACATATTTTCTTTATTTGTGTGTGAGGAATGTTTCCTGAAAGTTTGGCCGTACCTTTTTGTAACACCCTGTATATAATGTCAATGATTACGTAACGGATGTTAATGAAAAACTCAGAGACTATATGTATGAAACGTTAAAGGAAACCTCTGTAGGAAAAACAAAATTAATTTTTCGTAAAAACCAGGTGGTTTTGTAAGGAAACGGAGACTTTCTCTTCTTATGATTCACTTCTGTTCTGACGTTCGATGTACTAAGAGGTAGGTTGCCGAAATCCCAAAGTTATATATTTTTTATGGAATAACAAGGTTATCATTGATAAATATCGGCGTCTGCAGTTATTGTAGTGAAGCTTTTAATATTACCACTTGAATTTCTTTAATGATTTTGTGTTTTTGAGGTAGATGTATCACGAAATGGCGGTCACGTTGTCACGTTACTTGAAAGCAAAATGAACGACTGCTTATCGCGTTGTGCCTGTTAAGTACGTTGCTCTCCACAGGTCGGACCTGGAGATCCGTTTTTATAAAGACCGGTCGATAATTCACAGTAGTGTTTTACAGTCAACGAACCTTCAGACAGTGGTTGTCGACAGTGTTCAATAACAACCGGGGTCTCATACATCGAAAGAATGTAACAGCGTTGGCCTTAAGGTTAAAAAATAGTAACTGTCCAGTATACTAAAAGGATTATTTATATATATATATATGTAGATGTGCGTAAGGATACTAACCACACCGTGGCATCGCATTCGTAACGTGTCCTTCCCGTGGCAAACTAATAATAATTCGCAGAAATTTTTTTTTATTAATTTGAATATTTCTCTCACTTTTAACTTCCCATAAGAAGAGAAACGTTACAGTGGACGCTAGTCTGCCATCTTCCTTGGTTAAGTGGAATATCGCGTTGATTAAATTTCCTTCACAGGTTAACTAAAACTGTATTCCATAGCCCAGGGAATCTCTACAGCTAACACCTCATTCATAACTTAATAAGCTGCACAGTGCCAGAAACTAAGACTCTTCATATTAAATTATACATATTAAAATATACAATCAGGACTGGTAAGTCGTTCCCTACCGACATGTAGGTTGCGAGTCTGTCTGATATCGAGAAGTGATCCGTGTCGATTGCTGGTACGGAGTCGATACACGCGGTATCTGTCACACGGCGTTACCCCATTAACTCTCGTAGCACAGAGTGCCTCATTTCGGGCTTGTGGCGTGAGGCTTTAGTTTCAGTTGGGAGTGAAAGCAGCAGTACCACAGCTTACGGTAAAAAGTGCTTATTTTAGACGGCAGTTCCATTTCTCGGTGTTGGGCCGCCATCTGCGAATCATTTCATTCGACCGCGATCCGAGGACTTGCGCGTGGGTGACAACGAAATGGAGGCGAGGGCGACAGCTACGGAGGCGGCTGTCCGAGTTCTGCGGGCGGCGCGCCCTGGGTTCGTATCTCGCCGCTGTTGACTGCCTGACGGCGCAGCTGTCGGTGAGTACGGAACTCTCTTTGGTGATACCCCGCACAGTGCAGCTGTTACAGAGTGTTGACTTTTTAATAGGCGCGCTACGGAAAAGCTAATCCGTGTTATCAATACATGCTGTGTGTAGCGAACTTTGGGCCACTTTAATTGCTTAAAGAATTTTCACTTAATTTGGAAAAAGATGAAAAGTCAGCTGCTTCAGCGTACTCTGAGTAGCTAAATGAAAATGGTTAGAACAAATGTTAATTCGAGATTTCTGGCGGTTTGTGTAGTAACTGCCTAGGGAGACTTAGCTTCGTAGCTCAGCTCTGCAGTCAAATTTCGTAGAATTTGCTCACAGGAAAGATCGACCACAACTGGCAAGTGTTCGAAGTCGGGCGCAAAGGGTGTTCCATAACTGGAAGTAGCTAACGATGTACAACATGTTGACTGTTACAGCTTTCACCAATAGCTATCGCGTGTCAGTTTAGGACGGGATAGTGGTTAGACTACAGTCGCCTGAAGACGCTGCCCCCCCCCCCCCCCCCTCCCGTGCGGTAACAGCGGATGTCAGACTTTACGATATCAGATAGACGTAAAGTGTATTTTTACGGTCTTGTCCAACTTTAAGCATACATCGTGTTTTGAGATTTTTTGGCGAAAAGCTCGACAAGATGCCAGATGTTCAAGTTTCGCCACATATGTTAAGTGAAATAGTGTCATTAGAATTCATCTCACTGTATCGTGAGTCTCCACGAGTATGGAAACTACAATCAAGGGTAGAAACGAAGTAGCACTGTCAATTACCAAAGTGGCAGTGCTGTATCTTTTAGGAATGGGTTAAGATGGGAATATATATTGTACCCGTAATAGAGACGGAAGCGCAACGAAATAAAAAGTAATAAAAGTTCACCGGTTCTTCAACGCGCGGCGTGGGCTGCATATTCCAACGTTTAAGCAACTGTCATAAAAGGACGAATTGAGCATAAATCTTCGCATCCCAGTGCCTGTTCCACTGAGAGCGAAGTAACATCAATAGTTATTACGGGTTTCATTGACAATTGGAATAAAGTTCGTGTAATCAGATTTGAAGAGAGACATTTCCTTTCGAGGAGTTTCGTAGGTAAATCACTCACATTGTAAGCCATTCCCTGGACCAGCGTCTTTTTGTCATCTGTAGACGGCGTCGAAATCGAAGCCACAGCTGCTTTATCTGCATTAGTGGCCTCTGTCAAAATACCAGCAGGGTATGCTTCAAAGAGAGACGAGGGATAAACTTGTACCTGTTCGTGTTTGACGAACCCGCAACTAGTCAAGGGCAAATTTAACAACGGTCGTTTATGGAGGTGTTAACTATCAGCACAAGGGATCGGAGGTAACTGTGACACTGATTCATTCTGCCTTCGGAGAGCCAGCGCACCTGTAGCAAGGACTAAATTCACATTTCCGATCGCGACGAACTGCCACTTTTGGCGTCGGCACTATGGGTGGGATTCGTGGTTTCTGTGAGGCATTTGAAATTGTGACCACGTATGAAGTGCGGAGTGAGATTTTGCGACCCCCCCCGCCCCCCTCCTGCCACAGCCCCTGGAATCTTGATTGTGACAGATCGGTCTGCAGCAGGGCTACAGGTTTGAATTAGGTTGAAAGGTGAATTGGCGAAGCTAATGGATGTGAATAAATGCCACAGGTTGTGGTAAGACCACCGCACGCGCGCCAACCAGTCGACGTATTGAACGTGTGTAGGCGTCTTGACCAACAGACAAACTTTTCTTGTCGGGATATTGGGCGGCTGTGCCAACCGCCTGCTAGACGTTTGTCTTCAGTCAGTGTTCTGGAGAAATCTGCACATGTTTGTGGGACACGTCGAGGAGTGTATGAATATAGATGCAATAAATTAAGCTCTTTCCTCAGTTTTCAACGAATCGATAGTGACTTCGTGCAGAGCAAGTCGGCCGACATTCCGTGTTTGTTTTTGTCTTTTATTTCCGATTCTTCGTTTGTGTATGTTCTATTTATTAGATTTGCGGCACCGCTGTGTAGTGGTTTCCAAATGAGTCTTAAACTTGGCTGCGTACAAAAATTAAACGGTGGCGAAGCGTCCATGAAGGTTGAGGCAGAGGCTACCCAAAAAAAAATCTAAATCTCAGATACTGAATTTAAATGTTTCCAAATATTTTGCGTTAGAACTTCGTATATACACCCGCAAGTAGAATGCATCAGTCGCAGCTGTGTAGCCAATAGCAGCTCGAAATTCTGTGCTTCTGTGCGCAATAAGCCCGTTTCTTTTCCGTGATGGACTGGAGCTTCTGCAGCGTGGATACGGTTTTGAAAGCTGGCGTCAGATTTTTCTGCATCTCGCCAGCGGGTGGATACACGCCTGTGTAACGTCTTTCACGACTTCTCTAACAGAGCACTACTTGGGCCGGTATTTCACTATCATATATCTTTGTCGAAGTTATGTGGTGTAATAGGGAACTTTGTCAAAACTCGCGTGTCGTCAAATATGATGAGCTAGGGCCTCACCGTAGATTTGGTCACAGAAGTCGTTTATATTCTGTTCACTGCAATGTGAAGTGTAACAGCTTCGAGCGCTGAAGTCGCTACAGCTATTTGACGTCTGTAGTGTTTGTAAACATGGCTTCAAAGTTAGATTCTTAGACTTTTTTAAACAAATTAGCTTCGGCTATGGGTGAGTAAGGGGAGGGGGGGGGAGGGTGAGCAAGGGGCATAGTGGATGCTATCGATTGTGTGCTGATGGGAGGTGGAATACGCTGCAGGCGACTTCATGTCCACAATCACAGCTACAGCCGTCCACCTCTGCATCTGGAAACATACATGCAGCAAGCCGGAATAGAGGATGTGGTCACTCAAAAATTCTTGCTTAGCTTTCCTTTCTACTTTGTCTATTTTTGAATTCTGGATGCGACAAGTTAAAAATCGCTTCATCTTTCGTACTTTTTATTCATTTTGTAGTTGTGCGAACACTAATTCTAACAATTAAATTAGTCATTGAAAATTATTCTCATAGTCCATAAAGTGTACTAAACTTTTTTACCTTCACATATTCACCTTCATTGCTTTATAAATCGCTTCACTCGATTCTGGAATTATTTTGATTGTTGCAATGTGATACTAGTGTGCTGCGTTGTTAACGAGAGTAGCTCTCGTGTATCAGGAAATGTCAGTGACACAGTTTGTCTTCTGGACGTATAGCATTTCTAAGAGTATTCTCTTTTGTAACGTGAGAAGACACTCCACTGAGCAAATACTGAAATACTCTCATCCATTTGTAACTAATTTATATGTTAAGACTTGACTTCATACACTTGCAGCTCTCGTAACCAATTTTTCTGAATGCTTTCACTATCTAGACGTAAAACCTAGGGCTTCATTCAAGTGCTTACTCTTTCTCTACCGCTTTTCTTCCAAATACACACACACACAATGCAATTGCGGTACTAGCAGCTGCAGCGCATAATAAGTTGCCGTCTGCCATCTTGAAATTTGACGAAAAATGACAGTGTAATCCCATTTTTAGCGGCACCTCCAAAATCTTTGTCAAAGAAATTTGACGAATATTTGATATTCCTTTGTCAAAGAAATATGATGCTCTAATACTGGACTCAGCAGCGTCTTGCACGCCAGCAGCAAGCAGAGAAGAATCAGAAACACAAAGAACAAAAACACATTCATAATTCGTTTAAAATAAATGTGAATCATTGGATGTTGCTGCAAGATGACAAGGAATAGCTCGTGTTTTCATTGTTCCTCAGATTAAAATTTAGTAGCCTTACATATCCCATACGTTCGTAGTACTGCAGAGTGTTCGTAGTTTCTCAAATCAACGGTGAAACCTCTAACATGAATCAAGCAGTAAGCAGTGGTGGTGATAAACAGACTAGTGAAGTATGTTTCGGCGTGTCCTGTCAGGTGTCACCGACAATGTCTTGACACGGTTATCGAAAGAAAAACGGTACGATGTCTAATACTAAAATCATTGTTGCAAAGCATGCTATTGCCGTCTACGTCAAACTCCCATGGACGCGTTTATTTCATCACAAGACCCGCAAAAGTTCTGAGCTGAAAACCATGCATTCTTTACTTGTATCTCTGGATGAGTAAAAACGAAAGCTGAAGCAGTTTCTCTTAAATTTTAGGGAAAATTTGTAAGAAGATTCCACACAATAGTAAAATTCAAAACGATGGTTAGGTGGCAGCGTTGTAAGGAACTACTTGTTTCGATCGTACTGTGTGATGTTTGGAATGATTGACAGTTAATGGAATAAGTGGGGACTACACGAAGGGGCTTCAAAATTTTATTTCGAATGCTAAAAAGTACCAAGGTTCAATTTGACATGCCACAGCAGCTGTTAAATACAATCAGTAAGAATGGCCCATGCTCTTTCTGAAGCAGCACGAACTATGAAACACGAGAAGGTTACCGAAACAGAAGTAAAATAGATGCATTACGACTATATGCTTTTCAGCATGGCAAAAGTTGTCTTCTGATCACCAGATTTAGCTTTTTCTACTGCAGCTGTAGAACTAGATTTTCGTGCATACAAGTATCTTGTTCGACATTCTGCAAAGTAAAACTTTGGACTTGAGACGCTGTACGACTGAAACAGAAAACTGCATTAAGGCTAGTGAGACTAATGTGTGAAACGCGAAGTGGAAGGTTAGAACCTTACAAATTCAGCAGGAGTATCTAAAATTAATTGTGACGAAACAGAAGTATGTATTCAGAAATGGAGAAGGATAATATTCCAGGTAATTGACACAGTAGTAGTAAACACGGAAACTAGATTACAGCACAACCGTGAAACAATTTCCCTGTACGTAATGTTGAAAAGCTACTTAAAATATATCCTTTGACAATGAAAAACTGAAAACATAGCTTATGTAGAGCAGTTAGGATAAACGTCTGGAGCTTCAGCACCTCCTTCAATCCATCAGAAACAATTAATTAAAGAAAGCTTTCTCTGGATGAGTGAAATGATTGTCGTTGGTTCTTGCAATTCCACGAACCACCGTGTCTTGAAGAAATAAATAAGCATGAACGCTGAAACGCGTTAAAGCATACGTTAACAACACATTGGCAAGTGACATTGTCCAACTTGACTGTGTTGGCTGCAGAGAAGGGAACTTGGAAATAAAATCGGCAGGATTTCATCTCTCGTCAACGGTTTACGCCCAAGAAAAAGGGCTGGATGACAGAACAACTTTATAAAAAGGTTTAACTGTGCATTACTAAGTATTACATCTTGATGAATGTGTACGTGTTCAATATTTCTTGCGTTTATTTATAAAAAATTTTGTAGTTTGTCTTAGTGGAAATAGGACTTACTTTTAGTGTTTAAGAATAGTTCAAAGATGTGTTCGAATTAGTGATCCTCAACCAAATCTACCAAAAAGGTCACGCTCCGCCATTGGAATTAAAACGTTTGTCAAAGTCTTTTATTTTGCTTAACCGTGCTGTATTTCCTCAGTCAAGTGTAAATCGCTTTGCAGGGAAATGAATCATTTAGTCAATAATTGTGTGCATAAAACAGCACTGAATTTGAAGTCCGGTTAAATCCTGTCAGTGGCTAGAAATCGAATTGTAGCGAGACGCTTCTCCTCGCAGCTTACAACCTACGATGTATTTATTTTTCGTTAAGAACGGTTTGATGTTCAGCAGTTCTCAGATATTACGAAAATCATAAGCTACCGTCTAAGTAACAAAGTAAGTCAACTACTTTCCTTCTGTTAGCCACTCCTTTGCCAGCATTTATCTTGGCTTTTCTGGCCCTGTTACTCTTCAGACAGCCAAGGCAGACTCCCGTTTCTGTTCCTGTGTAAATCCAACAGGAATCGCGTAGACATTTATCATATCAACAAATCACAACACGGGGCACTGTGATCGCGTACTGAAGTCGGTTACAAAATTGGTTCGTTGGTCGACCGGTACAATAATGCGTGAGGACCTAGATCTCGCCTTAACACAGAGTTAGGTGGCGCTGTGGCTAGCACACTGGACTCGCATTCGGGAGGACGACGGTTCAATCCCGTGTCCGGCCATCCTGATTTAGGTTTTCCGTGATTTCCCTAAATCGCTCCAGGCAAATGCCGGGATTGTTTCTTCGAAAGGGCACGGCCGACTTCCTTTCCTAATCCGAGGAGACCGATGACCTCGCTGTCTGGTCTGCTCCCCCAAAACAACCCAACCCACCTCGCCTTAACAGAACGACTTACAGTGCAGCCCAGTGTTTCCGTTCATGCCATATTTACACGTCTTTCGCCGTAGTTAGCACACTAAGCATAAAAACCAAAGCCGCAAGGCAACCGGATACCCCTGCGGGTTCGGGGATTAGAATAGGCCCGAGGTATTCCTGCCTGTCGTGAGACTCCTTTTAGTCGCCTCTTACGTTTCAGCCTCTATTTCATGGTCCCCTGTAGGGTTTGACCACCATTTTTGAAAACTTTCCCGAAGAGCGAGCCAATTTGTGAAAGACGCCTTACATGGTGCATAGTGTCAATGTGCTGAGACACCTCGCATCGTTCATTGATGTAGATCGGCACTTCTGCTCATTCTACAACTGTTGGGTGAGGTCACCCACCTGGGTAGGTATTTTTCCATAATCTGTGCAGTATGTTTTCTCCACTCACGATGCTAATGGGCTTCTTTGCTTGGTTGCACCTGATATCCACCACAGTAGCCAGTCTGTTGTGGTGAGGCCACCATGTACCCTGTTGGTTGTAGCCCTCTGACCACACAGGGTTCAGTCTGCTGATGCCTGCGCCGTTAACTCTCCTTGTATGCGATGGGGTAGATGCCCATCCCTCTGAGGCGTTGAAACTCACGGCAATGGCCACCCTGCCAGGCGGCCTTTGCTGAGGCTGGGTGGCGCCCGTGGGGAGGGCTGCAGGTCGGAGTGGGCAGATGACATGGTAAAGCATAGTCCATCATCTCTTGATGGTGGTGAAACACCAGCAGTCTCTAAGCGTTCAGGAGCTCAATTCAATGCAAAGAAGTATGAACACCAAATCGTTCCCTTCCCTGGCCATACCATGGGAGGAGCGTCATAAGGATGGTAGCATATCTTACTCACCCTGGTACCTTCTATGTTAGAGAGCTGATGGGGAATCTATCGTGACGAAGCTTCAATTTTTTGTTGAACATTTCGAGAACAAGTTTGGGGAGGTGGAGAACTTGTCCAAAGGTGTACACTTAGTCTTGCGTGTCCACTGGGGTCCAAGGGATAATCAGGTTGCCACCAGTGCCTTCATCTTGGCCTTTTAGGGTGATACATTGCCCGAGGACGTCAAGGAGATGGTTTACCACTGTGACGTAAAGCCCTATATCCCTCCCCCGCTGCAGTGCTTTAAGTGCTGTAACTTCGGCCATATGTCTACCCACGGAACTTCCAGCATCATTGCAGATGCCCTTCACATCCCAATACTACATGTGCCACCCCTCCAATCTGTGTCAACTGCAGAGAGCACCATTCGCCTTGCTCACCTGACTGCAGGATTCTCCAGAAAGAAAGGAAAATCATGGAGTAAAAGACCCTGGACCAGCTCACCTACTCTGAGGCTAAGAGAAAATTTGAGCACTTGCAGTGGCATAAGACGATGACATACACACAGGATGCAACAACAGTTCTGGCACCATCAGCTCCATCAACCCATGGCACATCTTGGAGCTGGAAGACTATACCTGCCCCCGTGATGGTCAGGTGCATTTCCCTCCCTGTAGCTCCTGCACCTCCCACTTTGGGAGTAACACCCACCAACCATAGGGGACATTGATCCCCACTTCTAAGCTGGAGAAGTGCAAGTCTTCTTTGCTTCTCGCACTAGGAAGGGGTCTCTTGGGTTGCTCCCTTCCCAGGTTTCTTCTGGTTGGAAAGAAGACACCCGCCAGTGGCTGAAGAGCCCAAAAGCAGCTGGTCGTAGAGCTCCATGCTCATCCTGAGTCGTGGAGACTGAGCCAGTGAAGTCCTCCCAGCCAGAGAAACCCAAGAAGCAGCGAGAGAAATCAAAAAAGAAAACCCCTAAGACCAAGGAAATTGCTACCTACAAGCTCTGCGGCTGAGGATGGGGCGGAGATTTTGGCATCGAGGACCTAGATCTCCCCAGACCCTTGGACACAATGGGTACAGGCTGCTCAGGCAATAAATCGGTGGCAGCAGGTGACTGAGGCGTAAACTCCCTCCCTGAACGTTCCATACCTTCCCAGTCTCAAGATGTCATCCTGCAGTGGAATTGAGGCGGTTTTTTCCACCGCCAGGCTGAGCTACAGCAAGTGTTAAGCTTTACACCTGCTATCTCGTTTGCTCTCCAGGAAACCTGGTCCCCAGCAATGCGGCCCCTGACCCTGGTGGTTATAAGGGATATTACAGGAACTGTAGCAACTGTAATCAAGAGTCAGGTGGAATTTGCATTTATATCCTAAATGGTTAGTAGTGAACATGTGCCACTTCAAACCCCCTCTTGAAGTTGTGGCTGTCAGAATGGCATTGAGGTGGTCACTCTGTTCAAAACAAAGTACCCATTATGTTAGAGCTCAGAACATCATATAAGATTCTACAAAAAGTCGATGACAAGGAAACTGGAAGATAGAACTGTGCTTCATTTCTATTACCCTCCTTATAGATGGAAGTGAAACATGGACGATAAATAGTTTGGACAAGAAGAGAATAGAAGCTTTCGAAATGTGGTGCTACAGAAGAATGCTGAAGATTAGATGGGTAGATCACATAACTAATGAGGAAGTATTGAATAGGATTGGGGAGAAGAGAAGTTTGTGGCACAACTTGACCAGAAGAAGGGATCGGTTGGTAGGACATGTTCTGAGGCATCAAGGGATCACCAATTTAGTATTGGAGGGCAGCGTGGAGGGTAAAAATCGTAGAGGGAGACCAAGAGATGAATACACTAAGCAGATTCAGAAGGATGTAGGTTGCAGTAGGTACTGGGAGATGAAAAAGCTTGCACAGGATAGAGTAGCATGGAGAGCTGCATCAAACCAGTCTCAGGACTGAAGACCACAACAACAACAACATAGATGGGTATGACCTGTGCCTTTTTACAAGAACTGGGTACAGTTTCATGTTCAAGGGATCTAAGATAGATGATTATAAGAGGGCTAACTCAGCCGCAGATCCAGTATAGAATCTGACAAATAACATGGGAGCCTGAAGCTTTGTTACATTTCAAAGATTTGAGCTGCTTCTCACGCCACTGACATTAGTACTTATTTCATTCATCTTTTCAATGTTATGAGGAATAAATTCCGGAAATTCTTCTAGATTTTCCATTGTATTGGAGCATTTGGAAACGGAGTAATGCATGTCAACCTTCTGCTTTTTCTACGCTCAATTTGTCCCCCTCATTCTCTAGGGACTGGATCCTAACACTGGTGCCACTGGCAGCCTTTACATATGACCAGAATTTATTTGGGTATTATAAAATGCCATTTGACAATATTTTGTTGCGGTTGTCATTGAAGGCATCACGCTTTTCTGACAAGCAAACGTGTTTCATGCGGCACCTATCTATAGCCCTACACTTTCACACCTATTGTGCAGTAATGTTCCTTTAGAAGTTCTTTCACAGCGACTCTGTATCACGGAGGTTATCTCCCATCATGAACTGTTGTACTGGGTACATATCTATCAAGCACATGGTTAATTACCCTTTCGAACTTGAGCCGTAGTTCCTCTACATGCTCCTGCCCTATGCTGAAAGTTCATTGGCACAGGACGCCACTGATTTTTATCTAGTTCACAGAACATAAATATCTCCTTTTGCTTGTTTCAGTTGACCTCTGTACTTCAGTAACCATTGTTGCCACAACCACATCATGGTGGCCGATACCAGTTTCAATGTCGATATCCTGAGAGTTCAGGTCTGTTCCTTGCATTAAATCCAATATATTTCCGTCATGACTGGGGTTCTTAACTATCAGTTCCAGATAATTGTTGAAGGCATCTAGTGAACTTTCACAGGACTTTCTACCACACCCACCACTAACAAAACTGTAATTTTCCCAATTTTTGGATGATCGAAGTCTCCACCAATGATTACAGTATGAGTGGGAACTTTCTAAGAAGTGAACTGAGGTTTCCTCTAAAGTTTTCAGTTACATCGGGAGAAGAGTCTGTCGGGCGATAGGTTTGAATTATACCCAGTCTTGCTCAATCACTCACTCACATGCAGCTTCAATTTCTCTGTGGATTTGAGTTACTCTGCTGCGACAAATACACCACCTCCATCTCTCATTTGGCTACCCTTTCGATATACACCAAAATTTTCCCTAAAACTCTATCAGTTTTGAGTTTGAACCAGCTTTCTGTAACTACCATAATGAGCTTCACTGCTTTTCATGAGCACTTCAAACTCTGGCACTTCGTTGAATATGCAGTTCACCATTAGGATTTTAATACTCCCACCTGTGGGATGCGTTTCTTTTGATCTTGCACTGGTACTTCTGGGTTTCCTACAGCGAGTGTTGTTTGAATGTATGAACACCACCAGGTAGTGAGAGGTTGATGAAGCTGGAATGCCTACATGCACTATGTCACATCTGATACAGTAGTGCTTCTGTCAGATCAGGGCAAGCTAAGTAGTTCATCACGTGCCACACGAAAAGCCCAGTGAGCTGCTACTGGTGTCTACATTCCAGCAACACTCAAATATCTTGCCGAAACAGCCGAATGTATTACTTGTGGTAAGGATGTTCATGAGGGCAATTGCCCGCCACCTTCTCCCTGCTGTATAAACTAGAATGGCGATCATGCAGCCTCATTTCGTTAATGTCCTGTGTATCTCCATGAGAAAGCTGTCCAGGAGATCCGAGAGAAGGAAAAAGAGCCTTACCCTGTAGTTACCAAGCTGTGTTGTCCGCCATCTGGTACTAACAGCGTCATTCTTTGTACTCCTTGCTCCACAAACGAAATCGCCACACAGACATGTGACCTCAAATTTAGCATTGCAGTTGTAAAATCGCCCAGTGTCATGTTAGTATCCCCTCTTCCTCCAACTGTACAACAAGCCACCAGATCTTCTTCTCTGGTGGCAAATCACTTTCTACACAACCAGGAGGCTGGAAATCACAGACTGAGTTGCCCTGTGAAGGTTTTAAACATCCTGCAAGCCAACACACACCTGAGCCTTCATCTGCTAACTGCAAAGGCTCAGAGATACCAAAGGCAAACGGTCTTCCCCTTCACTGACTCGCAGGTCCTGACAAGCAGGGTTGTCGCATGATACCTTCACCTGCCCAGGCTCTGTTCTGCCATGGAAGTTGCACACTAAGCGAGAATGCCGGCACTTCTGTAGATTGCATGGAACAGGAGCCTCCAACCACTGCACCCTATAGCAGTGAGGCTTTGAAGGCGGACACCCAGCCACTGAGGTGACAACCCATCATTTTCCCTCCTCCCATTTCCCTTTCATGACTTCCCGCCAGTGTAATGTTTGTCAATACATCCAGCAAGGAGGAATTAAGCTGCTCTTGGAATCGTAGCATCCTCTTATCTACCTCCAGAAAACAAAATCGCCCTTGTGATGGCTACGACTTCTATCATTTCTTTCCAGTCCACGTCGACCTTCCCCCTGAATGATTGCATTCCAGCTCGTGAAGGATTCATGCTGCTCGTATTGGGTGACGTTCATATTCAAACCACCTCAGCGAACACTCGACTGCAGGTTGTTGCAGTTTGCATTTTCCTTCATCGCTTCACTTCTTTCCCTTTCTATTGTTCACATCACTCCAGCATGTGGTGCTAGCAGTGCAGACCACCTCCAGCCTTTGGCCAACGCCCTCACCTTTCTCTGCAACTTCGTGACTTAAATGCACACCATACACATTGAGGCTCTTCAAGAACCTGCGAGACATGCGCTATCTCAGCCGACTTCACTATAAACTCAACCTCATCTGCCGTAACACTGAAGCACCCACGTTCCTATCAGACTCCACACACAGCTATTCCCATTTGGACCTCTCGTTCTGCTCTGTGCAGTTTGTCTCGAGTGGTCCATTCTGTGACATGTACTCGAGCAACAGTTTCCTGTGTGCTATCCTTTCACTGACGCATACCCCTACATACATGTAAATCTGTTGGTAGCTTTCTAAGGCTGAGTGGAGGCTTTACTCCTCCCTGGCGACCTTCAATGAAAAAACTTCCACTAGCGCTGATGAGGTAGAATACCTTCCAAACGTACCCTTGCTGCCGCTGCACATTTCATTCCTCGGACTTCCTCTTTACTGCACTGTGTCCTGGCTCTCTTGTGGATTGAGGCGAGCCGCGACGCATTTTATGGGCGGAAACGTGCTCAACGCGTTTATAACTGTCGTCCTACGATGGTAAACTACATTTCTTACAAACAGTTGTGTGCGCATTGACGCTGTGTTCTTAGAGATAGCTAAAACGTAGGTGAATTTCATTTTCTAATTTTAAGTCCCACTCGCTCTTCTGTCATGTGGGCCAAACTCACACGGCTGTCTTGGAGAAATGTCCTTTCTCAAATTTGCGGCATGACAGTAGCAGATGTCATAGGAGACTCCACTGCTATTTACAGCACCTTCGGCTGTTGGTTTGTGGAGGTTTGGAGCTCTACACGTTATCACCCGGCTTTCCTCGATTGAAAACAAGTGGCGGCGGCTCAGACAATAACTTTACTTTCTCAGAATCGTGATGGCCACAATGTCGCCTTTACTACGAGGGAGGTGTACCGTGCTCTCACTTCATCCCGATCCTCTGCCCCAGGACTGGATGATGTTAACATTCAGATGTTGCAGCACTTTTTCTCGCAGGCAAGTGTTCTCTCCTTCATATGTACAATCTCCTCTGGGTGGAGGGAAGATTTCCCAGATGCTGGACTGAAGCCACTGTCAAACACAAGCATAATCATGGTAAGAACAAGCACTCCTCTAGCTACTGCCCCATTTCCCTCAGCAGCTGTTTGCAAGGTGATCTAACGTAAGGTTCATCACTAGCTGGTGCAGTGGTTAGTCCTGCAATTTACTAACCAGTGCCCAGTGTGGATTTAGTGCGCCGTTCTCCTGTTGACAATCTCGTCACTTCGTCCACTTACATCGTGAACGGCTTTCTACGGAAACCCCAGGCAAGCTATATTTTTCGATTTGGAGAAAGCCCACGACATCTGTTGGATGACTGGCTTCCTCTGTACCCCCTACTCCTAGCTTCCCTGTTCCCCTCCACAATTTTTAAAAGATGGAGGTTTCAATGTGTGTGTGTGTGTGTGTGTGTGTGTGTGTGTGTGTGTGTGTGTGTGTGTGTGTGTGAGTTGCGTCTCGTCAGACACCTTTATCCAAGAAATCGGCGTACCTCAGGGTTACGTCCTCAGTATTGTCCTCTTCGCTATCGCCGTTAACGCTATAACGGTCTGCCTCCTGCCAGGCCTCTCTGGCTCCCTTTTTATTGACGATTTTGTCATCTACTGCAGTTGTCCACGGACCTCTCACATAGAGCGACGTCTTCAGCGATGTCTCGAACTTCCTTGCTCATGGAGCATCGACAACTGTATTGCTTTTTCCACTGACAAAACAGTTTTGTGGATTCCTGGCAGTGTAGTTGGTTTCTCCCACCATCTTCACACCTTTTGCCTGCTGCTCTTCTGTTCGCTGGAACTACGAAATTCCTGGGGCTCATGTTCGATAGAAAACTCTTCTTTCTCTCATGTGCCCTACCTGGCATCCCACTGGTATGTGGTCCCTCGATTTCCTACATGTCCTCAACTGTACTTCCTGGGAGCAGATCGAACCACCGTCTTCTGTTTGTACCGGTCCCTTGTCCATTCGAAACTAGACTACAGGTGCTCTGTTTATGCATTTGTCCGTCGTACACGATCTCAACACTACCCACCATTGTGGCATCTGTTTGGCCACTGGCGCCTTTTAGTGTACACTGAAGACGCTGAACTACCAGTCACACTGATGTGATATTCTCAGCAGCAGATACACATGGAGTTTGTCTGCCACGCGTGGCCACCCGTCGTATGCCTCCTCCGATGACTCCTTTCACTATAGGGCCTATCCCTCTTCAGTTGCCTCCTGGAGTCGATTTCCAGTTCTTGCTCCAGCAGCTGAACTGTGCAGTGCCTGCAACTTACCCAGTTGGAGTGAGCCCTTCAGCACGTCGGCTTTGTGTGGCGGACCATGTTCATCTAAGCTTTAATTTGCTTCCTAAGGACACTAATGCTGCCTCACTCTATTGCCTGCAACTTCACTACCCACACAAGGGACTTCGAGATAGTACCTTTCTGTACACTAACGGCTCTGTCTGTGCTATCAGGTGTGCATTTGTCATTGGCGCACACGTTCTTCAGTATCAGCTTCTGCACCACTGCTCAGTGTTAGCTGCAGAGCTCTTCCCCCTCTATCAGGCCAGAGTACATCTGGTGACACAGGCTTTCCGACTGTCATCTGCTCAGACTTAGGGGTTGGGCAGTGTGCAGTGCACAAAGACAAGGGCTCTATGCGCAGTGAGTCCAGGAAAACTCACTGGCTCACCCTTGATGGAGCCCCTGTGACATTCATGCGGGTTCCTGTTCATGTCAGCCTGCCTGGAAATGAGCCTGCTGAAGCTGCTGCCACGACTGCTGTCCTCTTACCACAGCCTGCTAGGTCTTACACTCTCTCAGATGATCCCTGTTCCAGCTTGCCAGCAGGTGGTGTCACTTTTGCACTACCACTTGTCCTCCATTCTAGGGAACAATCTCCAGGTTATTTAGGCTCTCCCAGTGATATGGACCACCTCCTCCTCTGCCCGCTCGACGTGAGATCGTTTTAGCTAGGTTGCGTATTGCGCACTGTCCTTTTAGCCATCGTCATTTGTTTGGAGATGATCCCTCACCAGTTTTTACTCATTACCCTCAGTCTCTGACGGATCGCGACATCCCGACGGAATGCCCTTTTCTTAACATTTACGTTCTCATTTAAGTTTGCTGTTACGTTATCACATGCCTTAGCGAGCGACGCACGGACTGTCGACCGCGTTTTGCTTTCGATCCGTCGTAGCAATACGGCGAAAGAAATTTAATATTCAGTTCAGGACCTCCATTGTGTCTATGGCGTATTTTATGGACCTTTCTCAGTCCTTGCTTTTAAGCTCTTTCCTTCCGTCGATTGTTCTATGGTTCTGACTTGGGCGCGTGAGACCCAAATTTTTGCGCCTTACAAAAAAAACCGCAAACTGTCTGGAATGATGGAAGCCACTTGTCCAGAGTCCCAGTGTTCCTGGGACAGGCGCTACCTACTCCTTTGTGTGCACTGAGTCAACAGACTGTGTATCTGTTGTGCTCCCTGCGTTGTCAGAAGTCACGTTTTAGTACGATTAGGTGTAAGCCTCGGTTTACACAAGTACTGTCTGTGCAGATAAATTAGATGTCCTGACCTCTTCGGTATTTTAATAAATTTTGCCTCATTCCTATTACCCAATCAGCAGCGTAACCAGATTTTACCAATTGTTTCTGACGCATCCACGATGTAATGCGTAAGTAGCATTGAGACTGATACAGCGCTTTCAGGTGAGCCATTTTGGAGGAATTCCTAGCTACTGATTTTATTTACTACAGTGATCTGTTATGTCACAAGAAGTGCTTTCAACAAGCTTTAACCTTTTGAATTGGGATTTCATCATAACTTCGTACTGTAGGCCCAGTCTCCAGGTGATACTCTAGGCTAACAAATAAAAGCCAGAGAGGTTGGCATCTTCTGAAGGTTTTCTTCTGTATATGATGGCCAAGACTTTCAATGCACAGTTTCGCATGGGGACAAAAGCTGGCAGTTTGTGCATTTTTTGGACAATCCTGACTATCAGTTCGTTCCAGAAGCCTATGGAAAGGGGCGATAAAGGTAGTGCGTTGCTGCTACATGTCGGAACAGTAGGTAGAGCACTAAAACACTAAACACACAGGTCCCGAGCTGTAGTCTGTCCAGTACAGTTTTATTCTGGCAGTAACTTCAAATTCTAGAGTTCCTCACATTTCTTGTCTCAGCCTGGAATATATTCTTTATATATCCTCGGGGTATATGCATCTTTGCCGTTGCCGTGACCATCACAAAGCTGTTCTTGTTACCAGCAGAAAGAGGAATTCAGTCCAGGCATTCATCGTTTTACAACAAATCATACCAATCAGCTGTTTGCAGGTTCCCTTTGTACCGAGGAATTGCCATTATCAATGGGAAACTTCCCCTGAGCGACGTAGTATTGAATGAGGGAAATCTGACAATTTTGAGTTGTGACAACGATGGTTCCCATCAGCAGTGCCAAACGCAGGTTTGTGTCGTTCTCCAGTTCCAAGCTGCTTAAGTGAAGGCATCGGTCTTCAGCATTGAAAACAAAATGGATGTTGTTTTCTACTGTCTACTTCACGAATGTTTGAAGAACATGTCGGCCAAGGAAAGAGATGGTGGATACCAGTTACGATTAGTTCACCAGTTTCGGTGGTTAATTAATAGTGTCGTGAGTTGGTTAGCAGGTAAGCATTTCTATTCTAGTCGGACTTGTTGGTTACTCGGTAGGCATGGTGTATGTCGCACCAGCAGTATCGAATCTATTTTCTCCTCAAGAGCGTAGTTGATCTCCATCTGTAAGATTTCCCTGTAGGACATATCATTGCTTTTGAACAGCATATTCTGTAGAATTTCTGCTAATGCTCTCGAATTTTCATTTGACATAAATAACTGCTCTCATTTTCCTAGAGATGTGATCCTGTAAAAATAACTTCCGATGTACTGCTGATTCATTCCTTCTCTGTCCAATAAGGTCTTTGCGTACATCAAGGAGACATACAGCTATTGTCTGGCAGACAGGTGTTGCACTACACGGGGGTCACATGTAGGACACTTTCAGTTAAAACCTACCGATGTGAAGCTACATAGACCCCTGAAACAGCTGTCAACAGCTGTCAACAGCTGTCAACTGTGTAACTCCAAAGCTTCATTTTACCTTAGGTAAGCAGTCCGTTCACATGCTGCTCAACAGACTAGAATAAACGGTGAGAGACAATGCTGTAGTTGACTTACGGAGTAATATTCAATGAGCTTTTGAGCTCAGTGGGAAGGAGACTAAAAAGTTCTAGAACAGCAAACTTAACATCTCCACAGAAGTGACAGGTTACGTAAGTTGTCAGTCATTGATTTGGTGTTACACATGTGAAATGCTGAGCTGTGTTCAGACAATGGAGTCCTTGATAGCAACACATTAGAGAACTAAATGTATTGAGAAGCAAACAAGTTTAGCCAGCAGGGAATACTTCAGATTCTTGAAATTACTTTACACACGAGTATACTCACTTTACTAAGCAGTGAAGATAGTCAGGGGAAGAGAATAGGCGGCCCAGAAGGTAATTAGGTTTCTTTTCATACAGTGCACAGGAACAAACTAAGCTGCTTTTGTGACCATTTCGTCTCCAATATGAGAGCTTTCTTGATGCAAAAAAAGCTGATCACTTTTTTTCTCGGTTGGATGAACGCCATGTTCCCACTGTAGTTGGCAGTTGGTGCAAACGCCCAGAAACGTGGTGCTACCAATTCACCTGCTGGCTGTTGACTGTCATTGTGGTAATCTGGCTTTTTGTGACTTCATCTAAATAGCACAGTACTTACCTTGTTTAGGTTGGCTAAAAAGGAGTTTCCAGCAAAGCATACCAAATGGTACCTGGAGTGAGGACACCGTCTCAAAAGTCAGAGCAACACTTCAAAACGTTTATTAATACTAAACATTACTTTCCAATAATTTACATCAAAAGAGATGAATTAAGAATATGAAACTGAAAGAATTCGCAAGAATCATACATTTAACTAACATAAATCCTTCAAATTTTGCAAATTCTTGGAACACTGAGACAAAACTTTTTTTTTTCTTAAATCACTAGATAATCGTGCAAGCAAAGTCAGTGAATTAGACATGCAGGTCAGAAAACAATGGGGAATGAATTTACACACCTTGGACCAAAGGGAATATTGGAATGTATGAGGCAGCAGATGCAATAACAAAGAATTGAAACACAGGAAAAAAACACTTGGTTTGACAGAATGCAATGCACTTTCCTCTGGCCAATCCTTAGCCACCACAAGTTGCCACAATCCACTGCAGGGCCCAGTATTGCTAACAGCCGTTAACCTCCAGTCAGTGGCAACTGATAAAACATTTCAGATGCCAACGTTTACTGGACCTCAAATGCCCATGCAAGCACATGTCACACATTTTACATAATCTCAGATCAACCATAATTAGTTTTTGGAAACCAACATCCGTAAAATTGATAGCCATAGCAAGGACAGTCACAAAATAGCAATGATAGCATTAGGATAACATAATTAACTTTCAAATTCACTCCCCTTATCAATGACATGGCTATCTCCATCAGTTAATCACATTCTGCTACGATCTTCATGTAAACTCACATCTCTATATAGTCACATCAAACCCATCAAAGGTTGGCAGCAATGCTTCGGTAACCTTCCATTCAATATAACTAGGGGAACCTATGTTTAATGTACTGTCATGTTTTCTGTCCATGTGTTAATGGAATAAAAAAGGTTTGACTACCAACACTTCTCATACACAGTCATATTCCATATCTGACAGATGTGGAGCGTTACATAAAACTCGGGAAGGGTATTGAGAGATGAGAAACAGTTTTAGATAACACAAACTGTCAACATCTTGATACTGCCTCGAACAATGGAAGTTAATTCTCATAGGGAATAGTCCACCCTTTCTTCTACACCAGTTTTGAGCCACCAAAATGTAAGGTGTCTTTAATCACAATGAAAGTATAGCAATGTATAGGATGTGCAAGCTGAAGCAAAGAATTAAGCCTTAGCCAGACACAAGTAACACCATGTTAATCCGTAGGGAAGTCCAATAATCTTCAGTAATCTCTGCCTAAATCCACAATTGTAACAAGTCTTATCATGCAAGTAAGGACATCATTCCATGTAAGCTCTGGCATATCAGCAGAATCAAGACAGTGCCATTCATCAATTATTTCAAATGTGCCATCACTGCTCATATACTGCAGACATCATAGTCTTGCCCCACCAGCCTTCACCAATTGACTCCACACTGCTCTCCTATGATTCCTGTGTTGCCACCAGTACTGGTCAAGGAGGCTGTAATTTGCAGATGTGCCACACATTGTCCTAACAGATATTCTGTTATAATGCTGGTGGTCATGAAAAGTTTATTCTACACCAACCACAACTGCATGCACATCATTAAAATAAATCAGATGAGGATGGACACAGAACTGAAGGCATTTTTTTCTGAAACACTATTCCACTGGTGTTACTAAAAGGCTAACCAAATTAATGGCATGCACTACCAGTTTCATCTTGCTTACAGATATCTGATAGCTTCCTGGGTCAACAGAAATGTAATTTTTCGCGATGCAGACAAATATATGTAATACTGAAAATAAAATTGCCAGGATTTACTCAGTAATAGGTATGATCTTGCATCAAAGATTCTACACACAAAAGTATTTGTCAGAAACGGTGTGTCGTCAGGCAGTGCAGATAAGGATGCACAAGACTATTCATTCAGAAATTTTTTCATAATGTGGGGCCACAGTCATATTATATTTCTTTAAAGTCAATACCGCCATTAGACTGTTTATTTGCAGTGTTACATTTACGCTGTCAATATTTCGGCTTGAAAGTGACATTATCTAGTGCTTCGTGTTACACAGTGCCTACGATGGCATACTCTCGTATTTAAAACATACTATTAGACACATTGCCTAAGGGTCGATATTTCTTAAAAGGCCTACTGCTTCTTTTCACCGAGAATACCATCTTGACTGAATGACAGTTTGCTCTAAGGCACTGTATAACTCTTATAACACTTCATAATGGCACTTTGAAGCCGAAATCATGATAGTGTAGATGTAAAATTGCAAATAAATAACTCTAATGGCGGTACTGATTGTAAAGAAATAGTCAGTGTTTCATAATGAGCGCTTAGTTGCTTCCAACAAACATTAAACGTAATTTAAAACATTTTCTAAATGCTTAACAGCAGATATGTAAAGCATTATCATTCGCAAGGTATCAGAAGTTCAAAGAAACTGCAGTGAATAAAACAGCTTCAAGTAATTGTAAGTTCAGTGAGCAGAAGCAATAATAGCAATTAGAAACACAGTAGCTAACGTTTTCTCTCTTCGTTTGTATTTGACTTTCTTCCATAACATTTGCAAAGTATGCTTCAGCTGAAAAAAAAAAAAAAAAAAAAAAAAAAAAAAACCCTGCTATAAAAAACATATTACCAGTGAGGGATTTTAGCAGACTTACTTTTGAATTGTATCATATTCATTTAAAATAAAGGCGCAAAACAACCAATGCATTTAATTTCTGATTTGTGTCCTTCAGCCTTTTCATTATACATGGTTTTTGTTACATGCTGTTAAAACCTTAAGAACATACAAATAATCGTAATATGGTAGGACTCTAGTTCCTGTTGTATTATTTAATAGGTCATAATCAAGTACAAGAGTTGAATGAAGAGTAATGACTCAATCTTCGTTAATTGGGTTTGGATGGGAATATTTTAGTGCATCAAATACAGAAATAATCCATACAATTGTTAGTTATATGTGTTTGTATTTAATTAAGTGGCAGACAAAAGTTGGCAGCACTTCTGCTCTAGAGCCTTTGGAGAGACAAGTACTAGAAACTGTCTTTGACGATGTGAGTTTTTGTGTGGCTGTACAATGTGAAATAAACGTAATTTTCAGTGAAGTAGACAGATTCTTCTTAAATCTAAAACAAGTAAAAGTAACAGGTTATGGGCCCAGATACACTTAAGTGTCGTAAGTGAATTAAAGACTCGAAACAGTGACGAAAAGTTAACAAAATACGATAACGTGTGCTTGAGAATAAAAACTGTTGTAAAACCATTTGCTGAACTGCGTAAGAGTAAGTACGGGCCAAAAACGAAAGTTTTTATGCCCAGTATAAAATACAGTAGTCAGAATTCGAGGTTAAATTGTTGTCAACTAAGTTTTGAGTGGAGTACAGCCAGCTGAGATTTGAGGTTAGAAACATCGACAGATGAGTTTTTACGATTAGTTTTCAGTAACTAACTTTCTGCCATATATTGTATTTTGAAGCAAAGATTCAGCAAAAATGGATGTCAAAAAATATAAAACCAATTAACAGACAAATGGAGTGGCCAATTTGGAAACGAAAAATGAGTCTTGATGAGTTACCATGAAGGTGCATTGGACGTTGACACGAGGTTAGTTAAGCCCAAGCCACTGGAAGACGGTGCAGCAGATGAAGAAGCAAAGAAACACAAAGAACAGTTAGATTTGTATCGAAAGGCACATAGTTATGCGAAGTGTATGATAACTACTGCCATCAGTGATGAAGTATATCAAAAGGTAATGGACAAGGGAATGGCTATTGATATGTGGAATCCCTTAAAGCACCAGTTTAAAGCTTCATCCAAGGATCAGTTGTTCAAAATCTGCACACACTTTTTCTCATTCTGCTGGATACCAGGTGATGTTTCTACCCACATAGCAAAATTGAAGAGTTTGTGGAATGAGTTAACCAGTGGACTCAAAGCTATAAACGAAAGTGTTTTACCAGACCTTAAGTTAGTGTGCAAAACGTTGCATATGTGAATATGAAACTTTTCAATCAAGGCAAAGGCAAGTTCATCAAGAATGACCCAAGAAAAGGTGACATTTCCAATTATTGTAAGTGTAATGTCCACTGGGTAAAGGACTGCTAAAGGTGGATTTCTGATGGAAGACCAAATAAAAATAGAAACTGAAGTCAAGAAAATTGTGCTGCTGCTGCTAGTGCTGTGCTAATATCTGTCTGTGAAGAGGCCTATACAGTTGAGACAGATTTAGCACCATGGTGGGTTGATAATGGAGCTACAAGACCTGTAACAAACTGTTCACAGTATTTTACAGACTTTCTAAAATTTGGCACTCCATGTGGTGTAAAGGCAGCCGGAAGAGAAACTTTAATGGCAGTGGGAAAAGGCAATATTCAGTTATCATCTCTGACTGATGGACAAGATGTGATGTTGTTTGATGTGTAGTATGTTCCACAATTATCTACAAAATTGTTTTCAGTGTTAGCTGCACAGGACCAGAATCCTAATAGTGAATTTAAGTCATCAACAAGAGTGTTGGCTTAAAATTGATGACAAGCTAGTGCTGCATGGAACCCATGAGCCCTTTGGCACCTTGTACAATGCAGACATTCAACCAAATTTGCCAAAAGAAATTGCTGAAGTAAATGCCATTGAAGAAACTTCATAATTGCAGCTGTATCATGAGAGGTGGGGACATCAGGATAAACACCATGTCAAAGAAATGTTAGAAAGGGAATTAGGCATAAATGTTCCCTTGGAGAAGTCACTTTGTGAGTCATGCATTTATGGCAAAGTGCATCGCTTACCATTTGGTCACAGAGAGAAGTCAACGTGCCCTGGTGAGCTAATGTCAGCTGTAGTCTGTGAACCTTTCAATGAATCTTAGAAGAGGAGACATATGGTTGTGTTCAGACAGCTACACAAAATGTAGGTATTGCTTCCATGTAAGGCAAAAGTCTGAAGTTAAAGATGCATTGAAATATATTCAACATTCAAAGATGCTGGGTCATACAGTCAAAGAGCTGCTGAGTGACAAAGGTGGAGAATTTGACAGTAAGGAAATTAAGGACACGCTACAAGCAGAAGGCGTTACTCAGTGACAGCACCCTACACACTACAACAAAATGGTGGGAGTGAGTGGGATATGCTAACTATAGTTGAAATGGCAAGAACCTTCAAGTATTCAAATAAATAAGCTAATTTCCCAGCAGCCATATGGGCAGAATTGGTTGGAGCATCAGTGTACATTTTGAATCTGTGAAATCATCTGTGGAAGGAATTAGTCCATTTGAGCTGTGGTTTGGCAAGAAGCCAAGAATAAAAGTTACACATAATAGGCTCTACATGCTATGCCTAAATACCAGACAAAGAAGATTGAAAATGGATAAGAAAGCTGTCAAGGGTTATTTTGTGGGGTATGATGATGAGTGTTGCAGAACTTGGGTGAAAGAAGACAGTCATTCTCAGCAGAGATGTAATCTTCCATGAAAAGACTGCAAGTTGTGAAGAAAAAGTCAAATTACCATTGCGGGATGTTCAGCAAAGTAATCAGGGAAAGTATGCAGCTGAAGAAAAAGAAGAGGTAAACTCCAACAAGAAAGAGTCTGAAGAATCTGAGACTGAAGAGGGCAGTGCTGATACCAGAGACCAGAAAATTTTTATCCAGCCTCATCGTCAACTGCAAAATCGTTCATCGTTCTTGAAACCTTCGTGGCTAAATGACTTTGTACTGTTTACAGCTTCTTCATATGTTTCTGGTTCTTCATTTGTTTCATTAATCATCTCTTCAGTGAACATTACAGTGTTCACTGGAAGCAAGCTATTAAAAATGAAATGAAGTCACTACAAGAGAATCAGACATGGGAACTGACTACTCTACCAAAAGGAGCAAGAGCTATACCATGTAAGTGGGTTTTTCGTGTAAAGACTAATCCTGATGGAAGTTTTGAGAAATACAAAGCAAGACTTGCATAAAGGGATTTAATCAACGCTATGGTGTAGACTACAGTGAGACCTTCAGTCCAGTAGATAAGTCGAGCACAATTCGTTCAATGTTAAGTGTTGCTGCAGCTGAAAACATGCATCCAATACACTTTGACGTGTCTACAGCGTTCTTGTATGGAGAACTAGAAGAAATAATATTCATGCAACAGCCAGAAGGGTATAATGATGTCCCAGAGTGAGTCTGCAAATTAAGGCGAAGTTTGTATGGACTTAAGCAAGCCCCAAGATGTTGGAGTAAACGGTTTGGAGCATTTCTCATGTCAGCAGGCTTCAAGGCAAGTGATGCAGATCCTTGTTTACGTATCAGAGAAGAATGTGGCTAGAAACTGTTACTTCATCTTTATGTAGACGATGGGTTAGTTATGGCAAGTGATCAGCTGGATGCCAGAAAGTTTGTTGATGAGTTGAAGGCTGAATTTAAGATCTCATTGAAACCAGCATCATGTTTCCTTGGACTTGGGATAAAACGCTTTGATGATGATGCAATCAAGATAAGCCTATGCAAAAAAGATTCTGGAGCATTTGTTTTAAAGAGTGCAAACCTGTCTCAATACCAATTGTCAAGAAACCAGATACATTGCCGATAGGGAAAGTTACACTTCTCTGCATTCTTTCCTTCTACCTGTAAACAGTTGGAGCACTGATGTACCTGATGCTTGGAACGAGACCTGACCTGGCTTATGGTGTGAGCTTCCTGTCTGGAACTCTTGCCACGGCGTCAACAGAAGATGTAGTGTGACTAAAGCGAGTACTAAGGTGTTTAGCAGGCACATGTGACCTAGGCATAATCTATCGTCCAAAATTGTGCAGTGACATATTAGATTGCTACAGCGATGCAGACTTTGGAGGTTGCAACAAAACAGGACGGTAAACATCTGATGTACTTATTACACATGCAGTTGGAGCTATCTCCTGGCTCAGCCAAAGACAGGCAGTGACTGCAACGCCTGCAACAGAAGCTGCGAAGGAGATTGTCTGTGTAGACTTTAGAGGGATGAGAAAGCTGATTGAAGTTCCAGTCCTTAAGGTTGACAATCTGGCAACAGTGAAACTCGCACACAACCCAGAGTTCAATCATCGCACTAAGCATATAAAAATAAAGTATTTCTTTGTACGAGAAAAGGTATTGGAAGGAGACTGAGGCATCCAACATATTTCAACTGAAGACCAGTTAGCAGATATACTGATGAAGCCGCTGGCAAAACAGACTGTTAGATATGTCATAAGATGGGTCTTTCATGTTGATGTGTTCCCTTTTGTTTTTTAATTAAACAAGGGAAAGTTACACTTCCATGTTTGTATTTAAGTGGCAGACAAAAGGTGGCAGCACTTCTGCTCTAGAGTCTTTGGAGAGACAAGTAACAGAAACTAGGTCTTTGATGATGTGTCTCTGTGTGGCTGTACAATGTGAAATAAACATAGTGTTCAGTGAAGTAGACAGATTCTTTTTAAACTTAAAACAAGTAAAAGTAACATGAATGTGATGTTTAATTACAAATATTCACTTTCCCGCATCACCACCAGCCAGTTGGATACATTTCTGCCAACGATGAAAAAGTATTCTGAAGCTGTCGCAGAAGTCGACACTGTTCCCGCAACCACAGTCTCACAGTTCTCTCAACGTCTTCATCAGAAGCATAATGATGTCCCTGCAGATCGTCTTTGATTATCGAGAACAGATGGAAGTCAGACGGCGTTAAATCTGGACTGTATGGAGGATGCCATACAGTGGTGCGATTCAGTCTCTCATGTTATGCTGAGGTGGCACGTGAAGTGTGGTGCATGTGAAGCAATAATGTAACCCACACATTCTTGTGAAATTCCGATTGTGCTTGCAATTTTTCTGCATGATACGACCATATTCCTGGATCAGTCTATCAAAATTTTGCTTTTGAAACTCCGTGGTTGCTGTCACAAGACATTAAACTGTCATGCAGTTCAGATCTTCCCACCTCAGCATCTTTAAACTTACTCGCCCAATGACGCACGGCACTCACATCAACACAATCGCCATAAATTGCTTTCATTATCTGATGAATCACCTTTGGGGTGACACCTTCGCCTGTCAAGAATTCAATGACTGCAAGTTGCTTAAATCTCATTGACTGATCGTCTTCATAGGGTTCCATACTTCACACTGTAACAACACAACCGTTCACTGCTGAGGCTTCACGCCAACTGGAGCTGTAGAGAAAAGGCTGTGGAACAAGCCAGTACCTGCCGCACACAAATACTGTCAATTGTTGAAGTGCTACGAAGGTAGAGGCATTACTTATCAACCCTCGTACATGACATCGTAGTCTGAGCTAGGTTTCCGATTAATAATTGTCTACAGTGTTACCTGAACTGTGTGTGTGTATGCAGCTACACAGTAACTTATTATTGCTCCTGAGCTTTTAAGTCTCTCTGTAAGAGTGCTTAGATCACAAATTTGTAGTCTTAATATTTTCTTGTAAATTGTTATACACTCTTCTGTGATTCAGTTGTGAATAGTTTCCTTTACGCGAGCAATTGTGCATAGAGAAATGTCACAAGCACTCTTAGTATGGTCAGTAATACGGGTTGTCTGTACACCTCCCACCCCTTGTCTCAAGTACTACTATCACGAATGATGTATGGTTAATTATGAAGGACTTATTGTTATTTTCATGTATTTTTTGTTAATTTAATGTGATTATACATAAGCTTACGGAGGGCCAGTTATTTGATATGATACTTTGATACACACATTGCCATCACTTCATATTGTACTTCATAAATAATATAGTACTGTATCTGTGTTCCTTGATATGATTAAATAACATCTAACTTCAGTATGTTTACTGACAGAGCTGCTTATGACATGAGTATTTCGTGCCTTCTACATATGTTTTGGTTTGTACACTGCTTTTTATTAAGTTTGCATGGCATATATAATTCATGTGCCCCCCTGTACATATATTTGCCTTTGTTGAAAAACGCTTTGTTATTGTCATACTTTTTACAAACTTACAATAGAACTTTTTTACCTAACATTATGTATTGTGCACATTCACGCTCTTTGTATGATCCTGGAACTGTTATCTTTCACACTTCACATTTTACCTGTGTAGCTCACATGCAGTGTTTTGCTTTAGAAGTCGAAAATTGTATTCACTGTTTCATATATTTTAAATACGATTATGGTTAATCGTGTATGACGAAATGTGTGAATTCAGATGTGGTTGTAATTTTCTCTAAAGGAATGTCGATTTAGTAATCTTACTGGATCTCCCGTTCGGTTTCGATGCTGGTTTCCATTTTCTTCTGTTTTGCCGTCTACACAAATGGTAAATGACCGACACAAGTCATAATAAAAAGTAACCTCTCACTATACTTACCTGTCTGAGAAAGTAATTATTAGTTTAAGAAGCCAGCGTGTTCTCCGTTAAATTTTTCTGCTGTTACTGTCTTCATATGTCTTGCACGCACATTGTTAGTCACATATATATTAAAAAGTTCGTGTAAAATTAGTTTTGCATGTCAGTTCACATCTTGATAACTTGAATTTCTGGTATCCACTTGCAGTTTTAAAAGTAATTAATGAAAATTGGAATTTGTGTGCTTGGAGGTGGTTTCCTTATCCAGACTTTCTCTCCAAAATATTTGTATTCGAAATTTGTTCCCTTTGAATGGAAATATAATTACTTCACATTGTCATTACTGAAGCTTTTAAACTCGTGTTCGTTCTTGCAAGCACTGTAAAACGTCTGTTGCAAATATTTGTACCAATCAGAACTTCATTAAGTTCAGTTAGATGATGCAATGTCATGTTTTGCAATTCCAATATAGACGAAACGATATTTGTAGATAAACACTAAACGATGTAGAAAACTTTTATTGCCCTTCATGTAACTAACAGCTACTATTTACGTTATGTTTTCCATAATATGAAAATATTTAAGATGATGTACCTCACTTGTGTAAAATTTTTCCTCAGCTAGATGTAAGTTGTCCTTTGTTACCTTTAAGGCAGTATATTATACCTTCTCTTATAAGTAAGTACACTACCGATTGACTGGTACATTGTCTTCGGTGTATCTTTGGCATATGTTAGAACAGCTAACTAGAATTTGACTATGTACGTTGTTACTAGTAGATGAGTTGCGGTTTGCGCATCAGTGTGTCGTTCTGAAGTAAAAATTCAGAATTTAATTCATAAAATTGTCTACTGTTAACATTGTTAAATGCTCTTCTGTTGCTACTTGATACAAAGCATACTATTATGCATATATGGCCATAAATGTGGACTGAATGTGTGTGCCACATCTTGTGGGACATCGTACATATTGTAAATATGTCTTTAAATAATGGCCAATAATGAAAACTGTAATTAAGATTGTCCTATTTTTGAGTTCTGTAGACAGCATAAGTTGCATATTACTGTGTTGGTATAATCATTCCATAGGTGCTTTATAATAGCATGGTAGTATAAACTGGCCAGTAGCACACCAAATCAGTTGTAAAGATAGCTTGCAACGTTTTCTTTTATGCAGTATTTCAGGCCTGTGGACTCACATATAACAAATGATGAAACATAAGTTGTAGATAGAAAAATTGTTAGCCCAGATGGTCCCCCCAGGGGGTCCACAACTCTTTTGTGGACACGTGCGTAGCGAGCACGGGACCCCGAGCTAATGTGGCCCTCCTTCCTTTTCTGGGCTGCATACCTTCCCTTCCCTTTCCGCATCCCTCCCCGTCCCCCATCTTCGCCCCCCCCCCCCCTCACCTCTGTCTCTTTCCTTCCTTTCTCCCCCTCTGGGAGTATGGTTTGTACCTACGTCCGGAGACGGACGCTCGAAACTGTTTCAAATTCCTTGCTCTTACACTTGCCAGTCCTCGTCCTTCCTCTGTCCTTCTCTTTTCCTTCCCTCTTTTCCTTGCCCTTTTCTCCGCTACGGCGTTTGAGACCCCCTCTTCTTTCCTTTCCCTTTCTCTTCTTTCCTCCCTGTGCGTGTCTGAAGGCCGACCCACGCACTTCCATGCGTAGCCGGTGACGGGGTAACGCGTAATTCCCCGCCCCGGGTAGACAGGTAGGACACGTACGTACCCCCTGGTAACGGCCAGGCCCAGGGAGGGGTGATTACCCGAGCTGATACCTTCCGAAAGTGCCGATTGGTCCCTCCGTCCGTTTGTCGGGAGGTGTGACCTGAGGTGTGAACAATCACCTAAGGCGGGTGTGCCCTCGGCGAGGGCCCCCACAAGGGAGGAGCGCGCCATCGGAGACGCCGGTAATCATGGGGGATTCTTCCGCAATGGTTTCCTCACCTTCCACTATGTCTGCTCACAAACGTAAGTTCACTGAGTCTCAGCCACAGACTGTTCTTCCATCGTTGCCACAGTTCCTTGTTGTTTCTCGGTCTGACGAAGGTCACGACTTTTCCACGGTCAACCCTTTCATTATACAGAAAGGTGTCGACGCAATTGCGGGTCCTGTAAAGTCTTGTTCCAGATTACGGAACGGCACCCTGTTGTTAGAAACACACAGTGCCCTCCAGGCTCAAAAATTGCTGCGTACTTCTCTGCTCCACACCTTCCCTGTCCGGGTGGAACCGCACCGTACGTTAAATTCCTCGCGTGGAGTTGTTTATACGCGCTCCCTCGATGGATTGTCTGACGAAGAAATTCAGCATTACCTGTCTGACCAGGGCGTCACAGCTGTTCACCGGGTTATGAAAAGGGTTGATTCGAACATCATTCCAACCCGCACTGTCTTCTTGACATTTGACAAAGTTCAACTCCCATCGAAAATCAAAGCAGGCTATGAGATAATTTCCGTTCGCCCTTATGTCCCAAACCCTACGCGTTGCTATCGATGTCAGCGGTTCAATCATACCAGCCAGTCCTGTTCCAATCCGGCCAAATGTGTTACTTGTGGCAAGGATGCCCATGAGGGTGCTTGTCCACCTCCATCCCCTCGCTGCATCAACTGTATGGGTGACCACGCTGCCTCCTCTCGAGATTGCCCCGTTTTTAAGGATGAAAAGCTCATCCAGGAAATAAGAGTGAAGGAAAAGGTGTCGACCTTTGCTGCTCGAAAGTTACTCGCCAGTCGACAGCCCACCGTGCCTCAGAAAGGTAAATACAGCGCTGTCCTTGCTTCTCCTCGACCAACAAAGGAGGCGGCCACGCAGACTTGCGACTTCACCTTTAGTACCACGGTCGTCAGATCGGCCAGCGCAAAGATCGCCCGTTCAACCTCACCCCTTTCGCCTGCCCACTCTATGGCTCACCCTTCATCGGGTTCTGTTAAATCTCGAGCCCAAAAGTCAGACGCCAAGTCTTCGAAAAAAGAGCATTCTCGTGAAGAGTTTTTACGTACCGCAACTTCACAACCATCGGTTCCTCCTTCATCTAAACATCATACTTCTAAGAAGGCTACGAAGAAACACAGTTCCTCTCCTTCTCCGCCAAGGCGTGTCCCATCTACAGCACCACCTGGCGGAAATCGCCCTCGGCCATCTTCTGTGTCGCCGAGGCGCACTGCTGGTGGCCGGTCAACTGGCCGATCGTTGGTGGCAGGAGCTGCTCCTGACCAACCTATGGATCAGGATCTTCTGCCTTCGACTGAATGCCATTCCATGCTGTCGGTCGCAAGCTCTGAGCAGTCGTTGAGTTGACAGCACCCTTGGTCACGTTCCTCCATTTTCTGTTCACCCTATGTCCATTATCCACTGGAATATCCGCGGCATTCGCGCCAATCGGGAGGAATTGTCGATCCTCTTACGATCCTACTCGCCGGTCATCTTCTGTCTTCAGGAAACAAAGCTGCGTCCCCATGACCGCTTTGTTCTCCCTCATTTTCAGTCCGTCCGATATGACCTCCCCTCTGTTGAAGGCACTCCAGCCCATGGAGGACTCATGATTCTGCTCCATGATACTCTCCATTATCACCCAATCCCCTTAAACACTTCCTTCCAAGCTGTCGCCGTCCGTCTTTCCCTTTCTGGATACACGTTCTCTCTTTGTACGGTATACATTCCATCGTCTACACCAATGGCACGAGCTGATCTCCTTCATCTTCTTGATCAGCTTCCACCCCCCTATTTGCTGGTTGGGGACTTCAATGCCCACCACCCGCTTTGGGGATCTCCACATCCTTGTCCACGTGGCTCACTATTGCTAGACGTCTTCCACCAAGCGGATCTAGTCTGCCTCAACACTGGGGTCCCCACATTTTTGTCTGCCTCCACGGCAAATTTATCTCATTTGGACCTTGCGGTCGGTACTGTTCCGCTAGCTCGGCGCTTCGAATGGTTCGCCCTTGATGATACACACTCGAGTGACCACTTTCCATGTGTTCTTCGACTGCAGCCTCAACTGCCATATATGCGCTCGCGTCGCTGGAAGTTTGCCCAAGCCGATTGGACACTTTTTTCGTCTCTAGCGACATTCGATGACCGTCGCTTTCCCAGCGTCGACGATGAGGTCACACATTTTACCGACGTTATTCTCACAGCTGCGGAACGTTCAATACCACGCACCTCCGAATTGCCCCGGCGCCCTCCAGTTCCTTGGTGGAACGAGGCATGCCGTGACGCAATACGTGAGCGGCGACGTGCTCTTCGCATTTTCCGTCACCATCCAACTTTGGCCAACTGTATCCGATATAAGCAGCTCCGTGCGCGATGCCGTCGTGTCATCCGCGATAGCAAGAAGGCAAGCTGGAAATACTTTATTAGCTCATTTAACGCCTTCACTCCCTCCTCGGAAGTTTGGAGTCGGCTTCGACGGTTCTCAGGCGCGCCTAGTTTCTCCCCGGTCTCTGGGCTCACTGTCGCGCATGATACCTTAGTGGACCCCGTCGCAATTTCTAACTCATTGGGTCAGCACTTTGCTGAGATTTCGAGCTCTTCAAATTACCCGCCAGCGTTTCTCCCGAAGAAACGTGCAGCGGAAGTGCGACATCTTGCTTTCTCCTCTCACAATCGCGAAAGCTACAATACTGTTTTCTCCATGCGCGAACTCCAACATGCACTCTCTTCTTCTCTCTCCTCCGCCCCAGGACCGGATGGTATCCATGTCGAAATGTTGCTGCATTTATCAACCCATAGCCTGCGTTACCTCCTTCGCCTTTATAATCGAATTTGGACCGACAGTACCTTTCCCAGGCGATGGCGGGAAGCTATTGTCGTTCCCGTTCCGAAACCTGGAAAGGACAAACATCTCCCCTCTAGCTATCGCCCCATTTCTCTCACGAGTAGTGTCTGTAAGGTTTTGGAGCGTATGGTGAATTACCGTTTAGCTTGGTGGCTGGAGTCCCACAGTCTTTTAACACCAGCCCAATGCGGATTCCGAAAGCATCGTTCTGCCGTTGACCATCTTGTTGCTCTCTCCACTTATATCATGAACAATTTTCTCCGGAAACGCCAAACGGTAGCAATATTTTTTGATCTGGAGAGAGCATACGATACCTGTTGGAGGACAGGCATTCTCCGCACACTGTTCTCTTGGGGCTTTCGAGGCCGGCTGCCCCTTTTTCTTAGCGAATTTATGGCAGAGCGCACATTTAGGGTGCGGGTGAACACTACTCTCTCCCGTACTTTCTCCCAAGAAAACGGGGTACCCCAGGGCTCCGTGCTGAGTGTTGTACTGTTTGCCATCGCCATTAATCCAATTATGGATTGTCTCCTTCCTGATGTCTCGGGCTCCCTCTTTGTGGACGATTTTGCGATCTACTACAGCTCTCAACGGACCAGCCTTCTTGAAAGACGTCTTCAAGGATGTCTCGATCGCCTCCACTCGTGGAGCATCGAAACCGGCTTCCGTTTCTCACCCAGTAAGACCGTTTGTGTTAATTTTTGGCGACGTAAGGAGTTTCTTCCGCCCTCCTTACATCTAGGTCCTGTCAACCTTCCGTTTTCCGACGTCGCTAAATTCTTGGGTCTTATGTTTGACAGAAAACTGTGCTGGTCCTCCCACGTTTCCTATCTTTCGGCTCGCTGTCTGCGTTCGCTTAACGCCCTCCGTGTCCTGAATGGTACCTCTTGGGGAGCGGACCGGGTGGTCCTTCTCCGCCTCTATCGCGCCTTAGTGCGCTCGAAATTGGATTATGGAAGCATAGTCTACTCCTCTGCTCGGCCGTCTATTCTTCGGCGTCTCGACTCTATCCACCACCGTGGATTACGTTTAGTATCTGGAGCTTTTTACACCAGCCCTGTGGAAAGCCTTTATGCTGAGACTGCTGAACCTCCGCTGTCCAATCGGCGGGCAGTCCTTCTGAGTCGTTATGCTAGCCATCTGTCTTCCATGCCTGCTAATCCAGCGCATGACCTTTTTTTCGACGCCTCCTTTGATGTCTGGTATGCAGGCCGCTCCTCCTCCCTACTACCCCCGGGAGTCCGCTTCCGTCAACTGCTCCATTCTCTTTCCTTCCGCTTTCCTAAAACCTTCTTGACAACTTGGGGTACAGCACCGCCTTGGCTCCGTCCCCGGATCAACTTGCTCAGAGACCTTTGTCAATTTCCCAAGGATGGTACCCCTACACTTGTTTACCGTCGGGCATTTGCTGCTCTATGTGCACAAATGACGGAAGCCACATTTATTTACACCGATGGCTCGAAAACATCGTTAGGTGTAGGGAGTGCCTATATTGTTGGCGACACCCCAAATAACTTTCGGCTTCCCGACCAGTGTTCGGTTTATACTGCGGAGCTTTACGCTGTTCTCCAGGCTGTCCACTACATCCGCCGCCATCAGCGGATACAGTACGTAATCTGCTCAGATTCTCTCAGCTCTCTCCTAAGTCTCCAAGCTCTTTACCCTGTTCACCCTCTGATCCACCGGATTCAGGACTGTCTGCGCTCGCTCCACCTGGGGGGCGTCTCAGTGGCGTTCCTCTGGCTCCCGGGACACGCTGGTATCTGTGGAAATGAGGCGGCCGATATAGCGGCCAAGGCTGCAGTCTCTCTTCCTCGGCCAGCTATTCAGTCTCTTCCGTTTACCGATCTACGGAGCGTTTTATGTCGCCAAGCTGCTCATTTATGGCATGCGCATTGGTCAACACTTCCCCACAATAAATTGCGGGAAGTGAAAGCCCTTCCTTGCGCTTGGACCTCTTCCTCCCGAACGCGTCGTCGGGAGGAGGTAATTTTAGCTCGACTCCGGATAGGGCACTGTCTTTTTAGTCATCGACATCTTTTAAGCGGTGATCCTCCCCCACTCTGTCCCCATTGCTCTCAGCTGTGGACGGTCAGACACCTTTTAATTGAATGCCCCTATTTTAATCCGTTACGCTCCCGTCTACAGCTATCGCCTGATCTATCGTCGATTTTAGCAGATGACACGCGCTCAGCTGACCGCGTTCTACAGTTTATTAGTGACAGTGAAATGACGTCAGTCATTTGAAGCTTTTTTTTGGGGGACAACCAACCCCTTTCTATAGTGGATTTTTAAGCATTCCTTCTGCCTTTAGTTACTCAAATTTTATGATTTTGTTCCCATTGCTGCTGATTTTAAATTTCGTTTTTTTCCTGTTTTCTATGTCACGGGCTGGGCGCTAATGACCATAGAAGTTTTGCGCCCTAAAACCACAAAAAAAAAAAAAGCCCAGATGGTGCAACTACAGTGTAGAACGTGTTGACAAGCCTGTAAATCTAATTTTTAATTAGAAAAACCCTTACTCTGTAAGTATTTGAGAAGCTCCTGGGAACTTCAGAAAATGTTTTTACTCTGTTCTATAACCTATGCATTAAAGTGACAGAATATATTGTCTTGGTTGAAGTCAGTCGTTATCCAAACCTGCATGGGCTGTCATCATGACAATAAATTTCGCTACAAAGTGTTTCAATTGACAAAGACATACCAGCTCTAAAAGTCACCTTTGTGCTAAACATGCAGTGTGTTACTGCTGAATGATGCTTTCCTATAGCTACACATTGAATATATAAGTTATTATTTTAGACAAAGATTGTAACATTTCAGTGGAACAATTTCAATTTTGTTATGAGGAATATTATCTTTTGTACCAGATCAAAAACCATGTGTAGTTATTTCCACTATTACTTAATGTGAGGAAAATACTTCCATGCCAAGTAGCTTTAATTTTTAGCAAGGGAGTGACCCATGTGTAGCAGTTAAACATAGTTATCAATGTCTCATTGAATGTTACTTGTAACAAGTTTCTGTAAAGTGTCTGCACGTCCTGAAAATTACATTTATTGAATAAGCACTGTTGTCAGTTACAGTTTATTTACATGGATTGTCGAGTGTACTGTTCTATACTAAGAGTACAAGAACCTTCCTTCTCTTTGTGTCAGTCTTAGATGATCTAGTACTCTGACACTGCTTCCGCTCACTTGCAGACTTCTGTTTTCCTTTCCTGTCGGCCTCTCTTGGCCAACTCTTGATTTTTCGACCCCGACGGTATTAGGTTGCGAGGCCTGAGGGTGTCTTCCATTTTCTTTCTCTAATCTTGCATTACATGTGGTGAAGTCAGCCCTCCTAGGAGTGCAAACCTGTAAGACTAAATGTGGTACTCGAAACTGTGGGTTATGTGATAATGCTGGTAATCTGTGGAACAATCTTAGTACTCACAAGCCCCAGATACGAAGGTTGATGAGATGGTGACAATAGGCCATAATGGGAGTGTAGACATTATTCACCCTCGACTACTCTCATTGGAGAAGTGACCTGCGGTTGGGGACATCTCTCTGCATGAAAACTGAAGTAGGTGAGACTTGTAAGCCACATAAAATGGTAACTATTGCTGCTCTGTATCATCACCAAAAGAAGTAATTGGGAATAATGGGAACTGGAACCCCATCTTGGAGCCATTACTAAAGTGACAATCCTGGAGGGAGGCTCAGCACTTACACACTGCACCGAGAGAAATGAACAAAGGAGGTAGAGGAGGTTGGTGTTCCAAAATTACTGTGATGTTATGCACTGCGTTTGTCATTCCTGAGGGACAGAATTAAAGTAATGCTATTGGTGCTAAATGTGATGAGAAGACTGAAGTGAAAGTGACAAACCATTGTGGGGGACTGTTGCTGAATTGGAGGCACCAGTTTACTTCATCCCAAAATAGTTCAGTACACAGCCTCTCCAAAGATGCAGTGTTCCAGATTGTCAGTCACCCGAGACAAGTCATATTTCTCCTAGTACTGGTCACCAAATTCCAAATGACTATTAGTGCAGACGTCTGTTTCTCAAGAAGATGGTTCTCTGCCTTTAACCGGAAGATGACATGTGCAGGAAGCTTAAGCGGCCTGAAGTTTGTTCATCTGCAGTCTTCTATTTGGGAGGAGGACATAAGCTGCCTGTATAACAACATCGTTCCACAAGAGTTAAAACTGTGACAAATTAGCTCTACCTGCCAACCAGCCAGCACGTTTCTTCCTGTAGTGTAATTGTTTCATCTTTTCAGGAACATCCAATATAAGAGGCAAGAAACCAAGCTACAAACGACGATTGCCTGTTACTACATGCTGATACTGACATGCTTCCACATGTCACTCATAACACATCTCAGAATATTCAGCGGAATGCAGTCTTAAACACCAGTGGACTACTGCTTTCGTCTAGCGTGGAAGCAGACTGCTTAGAATTAATATAGTGAGAGATCAGTTTTAGATGACCCATACCGATGTTCACAGGCGAATCAGCAAGATGAGGTAGTACTGTGTGTGTTCCATGAAAGGTCAAAGAACAGTGGTAGCTCTATGGATGGCTGTTCCGAAGTTGGCCTGACTCTGGATTTATGTCAGCATATTCCATTAGGGAGACAGGATAACCAGAAGAGTGCAGTGTGTTGCGTGGCACAAGAAACTACCACATGTTTTCCAAGATCTGCGTAGACTTCGCAATGAACTACATTAACAAAAAGACCATCCAGAATTTTGGATGCGAGGTAACACGGTGCAAAGAAACAGGTTATCATAACTAAATTGTGTCCAATTCACTTCCATTAACCGGTCTTCAGCGCAATATCAGCCACAGTTACCACAGGTGGTGTGATGTATTGCTATGACATCAGTCGTGACCAGGAGGATGACACAAATGTCTCATGAGAAAGGGCAGTATTACTGAAAAAAAACTGTGGATTCAGTTTCACTTACATTCTTCACAAGCTATTTATGTATGCGATTTTCCTGCAGCTTTGCTGTTTCCTTTTTCTTATCGATTGTATTTAATCATAGAATATTGTGTACATACGTGTTACCTGAGCATTATTCTCTGCCTCTGTTCTGCAACAACTGTGCAGCAGATAGCCTGTGGAAGACCCCAACTGACACAGGTTATGAAATGTGTATTAGACTAAAATGCAGGCAATAGATTTACCGTCTCAAGTACGAGAACTTTTGTTGTATGTAATGTGTGTATTGTATGTATATCAATATTGAAATGAATGCACTGGGTATGAGGTAAATTGGCAGCTATAATGTGACAATACCTATGAATATGTTGCAGATAATAGGTAGCAGAATGCCATGATTTTCGAATTAAATGTACCGAAAGTAATTGAGAACTATTCTGGCAATTTGCTTTCATTGTCAGAAACGCTAAACCAGTTTGTTGCTCATCTCATGTTCAGTGCTCAGAAATACATAAAATTTAGTTGTATTTGGTAGTAAACCCCACAGAAGCACACAAAGCTGTTAAAATTTTTGTTACTGTGCAGCTCCACGGTGTGGTCATTTCACACCGAAATGAATTTTATGCAATCTGTGCAGAAGCTTTGATTTTTGTGTGTATGCATTCTGGTACTATGTTTTCAATTGTCATATTTGTGAGGCCAGTGATAGGCTTCACAGATAATAAAGCTAGTCGAATAATGACGTTTCTTTAATGCAGTAATTTTTATGACTGCAGAGCTCCTAAGCAATACTTACTTATAACGTGAAAATTAAGAGACTTGTATAAAATTCGGTCAGTGCAGTTACGTGCTCAGTTTTTTTTAATGACAGTAATTGTATCCCGGAATTTAAACTTAATCTGCTGTAATGCACTTGTTAGTTGTGGCACTATAGTCAAGCAGACTTGCTATAGTACTGCCAAGCTATACAAGTTGTAGTTTCGTGTTAATACCTAAGTTACATTGAAGTATACTGAGAACCACTTTTGATAAATTGAGACATGATTTGGCTGGAGGTGATGCGAACTGACTTGGTCTCCTCGCCACCCCAAGCAAGATAAAGTCTACAGTTTGCTCTCGCTATTGTCCCCTGTGTGCAGGGTGTTCCACAATTCCTAACACAGGCCTTCGCAGGTTGTAGAGGAGACTTCGTACATTTCTGGACATGAGCTCCTTATCAAAACTTCACTTACTGAGCATCTCCAAGCCTGTGACAGGAATCGTGAAATGCCCTGCATTTATTAGTGATGGGATTGATGACAAATGTTTTGCATAGATGTCTGAGCCTAAGTAATAGTGTCTTGTATATCTAGTTTTGAAACACCTGCTACTATGTAGCAAGTGGAATTATGTGCAATTATTACACATAAAATTACGAGGTTAACGTCTAATCCATCTGTTTCTTCCAATGTTGTCAGTTGGGTTCTTTGGATGTTTGATGTTCCTTGGAAGTTTGATGTTTATTAAAGAAGACTGAAGCAAAGCTTGTTAGCTTTTCGACGAACAACTGAGTGCAATAATAGAAATACCTTGTTATTCTGTGATGCCCATACAATTGTCTGTTCAGGTTTCAATGTAGAAATATTACCGAAGTCTGTAAAATTTATAGCGAAGTTCCCCCTCTGAATTAAACCATTAACTTTACGGATTATGGATGTGAACAAAACACTTAGTTTCTTCATAGTAGGCCTAGTATCAACACTCGGATAATGTTTATGAACGAAGTAATGTATTATGCAAATATTGGTTTGCGAGATACTTCAATTCTTACAAATAACAAAGTAGTTTGTTTAAAGTTACTACTAAGGTGGCGTATGTAATTTCGAATGCAAACGTTCTACTGCAGTGGTGTTACCATGATTGTGTAATGTATTTGAAAATTCTGTACCAGTAAATCCTGATTGTCTAAAGATTTCCACACATGAGTATCGGACTCATTGCTCTGTAAATTGTGTTAACTGACTTGAAGCATGTAATCAGGAAAAAAGTTCAGGAAAGGTTTGAAGTTGAACGTCAAGTCTGATGGAAGTCGGTAAGCGCTCTTTGGCCAACACAGGATGGATGAAGTCCAGGTATACGCACACAATCTACGCAGAGTCGAAAAGCACTCTGTTCCTAAAGTTCCTAACGATTTTTCTTATTCCCTTGAACTTCCACCATACTGCACATCTTAGTGAGTAAAGTCTGGCAGTCAAAATTTCTGAATTTGGCAAACCGGTGAAATAATAATTATAAGATTTTTTGCCCTTGGAAGCTGTGACGTAAGCAACCTGAAACCGGTAACAGGCTCCGGGATGGTTTAGTGTCACTATCTTACTGGGACATGGAAGGCAGAATTGAATACCAGTTACTGGAACAGTTATTACAATCGTTGGAGCGAAAGTATTCACATAAGAATGCAAAGTTAGGTTTACAGTATTAAGACTGCCTGCATAGTGACTTTAATTATTTTCTTGAGTTAATGTCACTGTGTTTTCACTTGTGTTACTTCCATGTTCTTATAACACCAGCTACTGGCTACATATGTTCCCACCCTAAGATATATGTATTCATGTAAGAGGGTGTCCCCTCTACGCAGATGTTTTAGTAGTACACCAGCAGTGTAAAAATGCTCCCCTGAGCACAAAAAGATGAATATGTTCCTCTATAGAACAATGGCAGAAAAGTGGGAATCAGCAGCTCAATCTCATTCTGCTTTCTTCACCAAAACTTTGGTGTATGAACGTACGCTGTTGTAACGAGAAACATTCTGCGTCCTTTCACCCAATCTCTTTACAGTTAAGTATCGCTACTCCGCTAGAACAGGGAACAAAAACGTGACTATAGCGGATGTGGAAACAGGAAATCCCCCCCCCCCCCCCCCGCATGAAAATGGCGACGATGACGGGAGAACATCTAGGCTCCACTGACTCACTCGATGCAGCTATCTCCACTTTTATCTCTACCACTGCCACTGATGCCTCTGTTCCAGTGTCTCCCTGCGAATATGTTCTTCCTTAATTCACTTCTATGCAGTCACACCCAATGGACAGCATGTGGCTAAAAGGTGCCTTCTCCATTGTGCCCAGTCGATACTCCACATGTCTCAGCGATATAGTATTGTGGGTTGTTGTTGTTGTTGTTGTCTTCAGTCCTGAGACTGGTTTGATGTAGCTCTCCATGCTACTCTATCCTGTGCAAGCTTCTTCATCTCCCAATACCTACTGCAACATACATCCTTTTGAATCTGCTTAGTGTATTCATCTCTTGGTCTCCCTCTACGATTTTTACCCTCCATGGGGCCCTCCAATGCTAAATTTGAGATCCCTTGATGCCTCAAAACATGTCCTACCAACCGATCCCTTCTTCTAGTCAAGTTGTGCCACAAACTTCTCTTCTCCCCAATCCTATTCAGTACCTCCTCATTAGTTACGTGATCTACGCACCTTATCTTCAGCATTCTTCTGTAGCACCACATTTCGAAAGCTTCTATTCTCTTCTTGTCCAAACTAGTTATCGTCCATGTTTCACTTCCATACATGGCTACACTCCATACAAATACTTTCAGAAACGACTTCCTGACACTTAAATCTATACTCGATGTTAACAAATTTCTCTTCTGCAGAAACGCTTTCCTTGCCATTGCCAGTCTACATTGGGGTACGCTCAGTGTATTGTATATCTGAATCCTGAACGGTCTTGACACGGTTGACAGTTGTATTGGGCTGTATGAGGATTGGTTTCCTGAATGGGAAGGGTTCCCACTGAGAAACACTCTGGCTTCTGTGGTATATGCTGTCATAGATCTTCGTGAAATCGACAAATTAATTCTATGGTTCCTTACTGTGTCTTCTGTTACCCAGCGAATTGTCAGAGAACGGAGATACTGATCAACGCCCTGGCTGGAAACCTCCCTGAATTCACCAATTACTGTCACGAGTTCAGTTCTTTATAGGAGGCAGTTAGACAGGACCACTTACTTTCACTACTCAAGGTCACTCATAGATAACACACAAATTTATCACCCTCGTTTATGGACTGGATAGATCAGCAGCGTTTTCCTTTCTGGTATATCTTCTTTGGTCCTTCAAATTATCTGCTGGTGTGGTCTGCTGCAAGTTTCTCACCTCCTGTCGGGATCATCTTGACGTGTATTCGGTTTCCACCTGGGCTTTCCTTCTTAAGCTATTTGATTTGTTAGCGTACCATCCTACGTGAGGGGGGGGGGGGGGTGTTCGGACACAGAAGTGGTAAGACTTGAAAAAGAACTGTACTTTGGTTTAATCAGTTGGAGGCGGTAGAAGTACTCCTTCCATCTTCTGGCGATTTTACACTCTATTTGCACCGGTTTTTTACTTTGTAGCCCGTGACCCTCCAATAAAACCCTTCACCGTTATAAACATTGTGACCTTGTTTGCTCTAGTGTGTTTCTGCCTCCACGGTGATGTCTTTCACATACTTCCTCTTTGTTCTTGTCAGAGTTGATAGTGTAGCTCTTCAAACCACCTCAAATCCTGCACAAAATTTGTCCCGAGCAATCATCTTCTCATGGTTTTGTCTCTGTTCAGAAGGCATTAAAGCTTGTAAATCATTGCACACAAATGTCTGGTCACGTTATTGGGAAACGTTCTGTTGCTGGCTTAGCTGGTGACGTCAGGGAGAAGTAGTAAGACGAAGCTATACGTGTTATTGGAGCGTTAGCCGAAGTCGCGAGATTTTTACGTTCTTTTTCTGCAAACATTTTAGCTACTTAGTGATGGGAAACTTAATTACAACTTCTAAGTAATAGAAACAAAATTGTGAACGCTGATAATGGAAGCCTTGTGAAAGTGGATGCTTTTGGTCCACCCACTTACAGTGGCGATATGTACAACTAAGAGATACTATTTTCCCTGCTCCCTGCAGTATCATTAAACTCGCTCAAAACTAAGTAACTGTGAAATTTTAGCAAATCGGTACGTATATTATAGCTATATCGTCGACTGTCATGTGCTACTATCCAAAACACAATAAAACTATTCTAGGCAAAACGTACAGCTGATTTCCTCTTCAGAACACCCTTACCAGTGGTGGTGCATCCAGCGAACACTCGGTGGCGCAAAGGATAGTGCACCTGACTGCAAAAAGTGGTCACATTTTCGAATTTAGAACAGGTCACATATTTTTAACAGCTTTACACTAAATACGGAAACAGCGTTGTCAAGAACTGACTGTAGTAGTTCTTTAAATTGTGGGATATATATAGCTGCAAATTAGTCCGAGAAATGCACAACGGAGGATACATGCATTTACTTCGCGAACAAACAGTTCACTTTTCTGCAAAGTATTGCTGGTAGTGAAGATCTCCATACGTCCGCAATAAGAGGTATCGGGCGATGAACCTGTAAAACTTGCTGACACAAACTTCAGGACTGTATGTAAAGTAACGTTAGCGTCTGAAGCGGATTTAATTCATCTTTATGTGCGATGACGAAATTACGAAAGTTTAAACAACGAACATCCTAACTGGATAGTACGAAGATAAAAACTTTATTTCCAATAAACTAGAAAATGTCTATATGAACGTAATGTGTGTGAACAGCGATTGCAAATGTAAGCGTACGTAAACGGCAAGGAAAAAACTATATTCTGCTCGTGCTCGGTATGGTGAAGCTCTGGAATTGTGATACGGTTCTCATACGTGAGCCGAATCGTTTCACAAATCAAAATGTTCATTCGGGCTAGCTTCGAACCAGCGGTCTGCGAAACCCACCTTTTAAAATTAGATGGTGTACCGCCCTAACAATTGAGCTACCGAATAATTGAGGTGTAGTTCGGTAAAACGATAATTTTCATTAGAAGTTTAATCTCGTTGAATGACGCTATCCTTAGTTGTGACAATGGGGAGTATATGTCGGAGATGCGTTAACTTCACTGTGAACGCATTTGCAGTTACTTTAGTAAACTTGTGCGTCGCCATGTTGGCAATTTGGCGGTACAGTGCAACCACATTTTACGCAACTTGTTCTCTGAAGCCCTGAAAAAGTCTTACTCCTCACCATTTGTAACCCATTTTCTGAAACGTCAATTCCAAAACAAGACGTCACCCCACATATGCATTAGAGGCTGATGGTGCAGCGAGCTAGCAAGTGACGTCACAGGCATCACATGACTCGAGTGTTTTTGTGGGCTTTCAAAACATTTGAATTTCATTCTGGTTCTTACAAAAAATACTGAGACTTGAGAGGAAAGAAAGCATGTTAGTAGCATAAAATGTCAATCATTCAAGGTGATTTGCCGAAATCTGCTAAATATCCTATTCCCTGGCATATTCACAAAAATATGTTCACTAACAATGCTACAAACACACGGACGTTGGTTGCGCGTCCGTCTTAACAAATGCTGGCAACTTGCCATGTTCCACGTAAAAGTCGGTACGGGTTGTTATCGTCCAACTTTTCTGAAATTTTATTTCTATTGTTTTGTCATTGTACATACAAATCAAGAGGGTACGCGTTAAAAACAAACGACATGAATCTCTTCGGACACCCTAATACAGTTTCAGCAGAGTTGTAACTAACCGGTTACTACGGGTTATTACGTTATTATTGGGAATGTAAATGCTTATTGCTTGTGAAGTTAACTTAAGAAGATTAGGGTCGCCACCGACTCTAACCATTCAAGTAATCGAAGGTATGGTCGAGTCGGAAAATAAATAATTGGATCACAGACCAAAAACTCAAAAAATGCATACGTTGTGAGGTCGCTCATAGCGGATACGATGTAATTAATAGTATTGCCCGTGTACTGTTCACGACAATCAAACATTTAAAATAAAATAGAAAGTGCATGAACACTGCATAAGATCAGCTCCCAGCAACACACCTGAAAATAAGACTTAACCTAAAGAATTTGTTATGAAATACAAGGGGAGACTAATCACTGGACCTGTGCATAAGGAAACGCATTGGATGTGCTAATGGGAAAGCTACGAGGTGAGTGGCTTAGGTGCAAAAACGCAATCTAGGAACACAAGAGAAAATTGTAGATAAAATCATTTATTCCTAAGATAAGGATGTGAGGCATGTACACGATTTCTGATAACACGTGGTTTGTGGAGACACAATTTCTAGGCATAGTGCCAAATTCCAACAATATCACATCACACAATCATGTTAACATTATCTAAAACAAACATGCGATCGGACAGTTAGTGATGCCGGTAGCCCAACAACTATAATGTTCTACCACGTGGTTGGCTCACCACGGACGAAAGACACACAAAAAGCAAGGAAAATTTACGATAAGACAAAGTTCTAAATATTTAGAAAGGTGAAAGCTTATACAGGCACAGCTGAAGGCAGACAGACATTCATACAGAAGCGAGTGCTCACTTCTTATCGACACCTTTGTGTGGCGCTCTTCCGGCGAATCCAAGTCTGCTACAGAAATTCGCTAAAAGAAAAATCTGCCAAAGTCTTGCATTCCTTGCTGCGACAAGGCAAAGCAATCTTCCAGATTTGAAAGGCGAGATCAAAGGCTAACAGCTCTCCCCTCGCCAAGCAACAACGCGCCACGCGGTCAGTCTAACTCACCCTCCTCCGACTGGAGCACAGCTGTGGACGCTTCCCGTACCGACGGCAGGCTGCCCCTTTTTCCTCTCCAGCCTCCTCCACGCTCCGCGTGGACCGGAAAGCCCAAAGAAGCCATTTCCGCCACCAAACTAACGCAGGTGGATTTCTCACAAGTAGCGCAAACCTCTTTGCCTACTTGACCACTACGAGAGTTGGCTATTCTGTACAACTGCTGCTGAATATGTACGACTATCGCAGACTTTCTGCAGCAGACTACGCCACCGTCTAGCAACGTGACACACAACCACATTCATTCAATCACACCACTATGAGAGTAAAGAGAAAAGAGAAACAAGGAAAAGAAAGAGAAATACTTGTGAAATTGGGCTACCGGACTAATGAAAGGTGGCAACAGGACCCTTTCAGAGTCTACAACCGTCTGCCCATTTATGCCGTCCCATTACAACTCCATTATTCTCATACGAACATTACAGTACCCTAAAGGCGTTGCTCAAATTAAGGCCTAAAGTAAACATAATCTCAGAACCATGGTCAACTTTGTAAACCAATTGTTACTTAAGAGTTCTGTCTTAGGCGTACTGCAAGTTGAAAATCTCTTCAAAACAGGCGCCTTTCGCTTTTATTGGCAGAGCATAAAAATTGGAAATATTGTAACTAAGTAGATATATTTTTCGTTCTTTCAGTATGACGGTTTTTATTCAAAATAACTCATTCTAGACGTTTCTGTGAACGTTGTATGTACCTTTGTCTAAGTTTTGATGACAGCTGCTTCTCTTTCATATTAGCCGATCCAGTTTCCTCCACTTGTTTGTTGTGGAGGTGGTTTTTTCGGACATCGCGCATGGTTTCCATTAACAGCAGACTACGTGATTTGGAACTTTGTCATAGCTTACAAAGTCTGTGTGGATGTTCATCTTCAGCAATCAATTCATTGTCTTTGCATTTGCATTCCTCTGGTTTAGGGATAGAGCCAGTGACAGCGTTCTTAAAAAATGTTTGAAAGTGTGTAAAGTTAGACGTGTTGCCTACTTCAGTTCCACATTTTTGGAGTGTTCCATAGGTTATACTTCTGTCTAGTCAATGATCTTTCAGTATTCAGTGCTCTTAAGGCACAAATCAGAAATAACTGTTCGTTATTTATTGTATTTAATTTGCAGTTGGTGGACCTAAGTATTGGAAGTAAATACGCTCTGGTTCAAATAGTTACAGAAACGGCAGTAAGACTCGGGGACACACAGTTCTGATACTCCGGCTCACTGCAACGGCGTCTTAAGACGCACGCTGTTAACCACTTCTGGCGTGTATTGTGTTTCCACCTGGGCTTTCCTTCTTAAGCTATTCGATTTGTTTGCATACCATCCTATATGGGAAAGGGGGAGGGGTGTTTCGGACACAGAAGTGGTCAGACTTGAAAAAGAACTGTACTTTGGTTTCATCAGTTGGAGGCGGTAGAAGTACTCCTTCCATCTTTCACACTCCATTTGCACCGACTTGCATTAGCTGGCAATCTTCGTGCTGGTAGTGTAACTGAATCCTAGCAACAACACAGAACACGTTCGGCAACTGTGACAGTTACTTCCTGGTTGGCGCAGAGGTATACTACAAAATTAATTTTTCACGTGTCGTATCATTGAAAAATTTTCACGATTTTCAATACATGGCTTCGAAGGCAGGAAGGTCATTCCACGTGGAAATTGGAACTAATCTCGCCTTTCACATTGCAGTTCACCTGTCCTAGCCACCACAACGGCAATACGTTACAGACTAATACTGTGCGTCTTCAGTAACTCAGGATAATGTCATCACCTCAAAAGAAAAAAAGGTCGTCCTCAGCAAGACGAACTGCGAGCCCCCTGCGGGTCCGGGGTAAGAATAGGCCCGAGGCGACTAAAAGGAGTTTCAACCGTTTCGGCCTTCTATGTAATGGTCGTTGTATACATGAAAGAACCCTGGAGATACTAAAAGGTACCAGATAGATTATATAATGGTAAGACAGAGATTTAGGAACCAGGTTTTAAATTGTAAGACATTTCCAGGGGCAGATGTGGACTCTGACCACAATCTATTGGTTATGACCTGTAGATTAAAACTGAAGAAACTGCAAAAAGGTGGGAATTTAAGGAGATGGGACCTGGATAAACTAAAAGAACCAGAGGTTGTACAGAGATTCAGGGAGAGCATAAGGGAGCAATTGACAGGAATGGGGGAAATAAATACAGTAGAAGAAGAATGGGTAGCTTTGAGGGATGAAGTAGTGAAGGCAGCAGAGGATCAAGTAGGTAAAAAGACGAGGGCTAGTAGAAATCCTTGGGTAACAGAAGAAATATTGAATTTAATTGATGAAAGGAGAAAATATAAAAATGCAGTAAGTGAAACAGGCAAAAAGGAATACAAACATCTCAAAAATGAGATCGACAGGAAGTGCAAAATGGCTAAGCAGGGATGGCTAGAGGACAAATGTAAGGATGTAGAGGCCTATCTCACTAGGGGTAAGATAGATACCGCCTACAGGAAAATTAAAGAGACCTTTGGAGATAAGAGAACGACTTGTATGAATATCAAGAGCTCAGATAGAAACCCAGTTCTAAGCAAAGAAGGGAAAGCAGAAAGGTGGAAGGAGTATATAGAGGGTCCATACAAGGGCGATGTATTTGAGGACAATATTATGGAAATGGAAGAGGATGTAGATGAAGATGAAATGGGAGATATGATACTGCGTGAAGAGTTTGACAGAGCACTGAAAGACCTGAGTCGAAACAAGGCCCCCGGAGTAGACAATATTCCATTGGAACTACTGACGGCCGTGGGAGAGCCAGTCCTGACAAAACTCTACCATCTGGTGAGCAAGATGTATGAAACAGGCGAAATACCCTCAGACTTCAAGAATATAATAATTCCAATCCCAAAGAAAGCAGGTGTTGACAGATGTAAAAGTTACCGAACTATCTGCTTAATAAGTCACAGCTGCAAAATACTAACACGAATTCTTTACAGACGAATGGAAAAACTAGTAGAAGCCAACCTCGGGGAACATCAGTTTGGATTCCGTAGAAACACTGGAACACGTGAGGCAATACTGACCTTACGACTTATCTTAGAAGAAAGATTAAGGAAAGGCAAACCTACGTTTCTAGCATTTGTAGACTTAGAGAAAGCTTTTGACAATGTTGACTGGAATACTCTCTTTCAAATTCTAAAGGTGGCAGGGGTAAAATACAGGGAGCGAAAGGCTATTTACAATTTGTACAGAAACCAGATGGCAGTTATAAGAGTCGAGGGACATGAAAGGGAAGCAGTGGTTGGGAAGGGAGTGAGACAGGGTTGTAGCCTCTCCCCGATGTTGTTCAATCTGTATATTGAGCAAGCAGTAAAGGAAACAAAAGAAAAATTCGGAGTAGGTATTAAAATTCATGGAGAAGAAATAAAAACTTTGAGGTTCGCCGATGACATTGTAATTCTGTCAGAAACAGCAAAGGACTTGGAAGAGCAGTTGAATGGAATGGACAGTGTCTTGAAAGGAGGATATAAGATGAACATCAACAAAAGCAAAACGAGGATAATGGAATGTAGTCTAATTAAGTCGGGTGATGCAGAGGGAATTAGATTAGGAAATGAGGCACTTAAAGTAGTAAAGGAGTTTTGCTATTTGGGGAGCAAAATAACTGATGATGGTCGAAGTAGAGAGGATATAAAATGTAGGCTGGCAATGGCAAGGAAAGCGTTTCTGAAGAAGAGAAATTTGTTAACATCCAGTATTGATTTAAGTGTCAGGAAGTCATTTCTGAAAGTATTCGTATGGAGTGTAGCCATGTATGGAAGTGAAACATGGACGATAAATAGTTTGGACAAGAAGAGAATAGAAGCTTTCGAAATGTGGTGCTACAGAAGAATGCTGAAGATTAGATGGGTAGATCACATAACTAATGAAGTATTGAATAGGACTGGGGAGAAGAGAAGTTTGTGGCACAACTTGACCAGAAGAAGGGATCGGTTGGTAGGACATGTTCTGAGGCATGGAGGGATCACCAATTTAGTATTGGAGGGCAGCGTGGAGGGTAAAAATCGTAGGGGGAGACCAAGAGATGAATACACTAAGCAGATTCAGAAGGATGTAGGTTGCAGTAGGTACTGGGAGATGAAAAAGCTTGCACAGGATAGAGTAGCATGGAGAGCTGCATCAAACCAGTCTCAGGACTGAAGACCACAACAACATGTAATGGTCCCCCTTGGGGTTTGACCTCCATTTTTCAAAATTCTACAGAAGTACGAGCCTTTTGGGGAAGGACACCTTACATGGTGTACCACTGGTCCTAAGTGCACTAAGACCTTGGCACTCAGCATTGCACCGGCGTTGTAACCATACCCACTATTCCTCAAATTGGGCCTAAACGCCTGATGGGTTGTCTAAGTTACGCCCGTAGTGCATCTCCATCTGCACCAGCGATCATGATGGACTTTCCATGGCACCAGAAATCCAGCACAGTAGCCAGCCCGTTGTGGTGGGGTCGTCATGTACCCTCTAGGTTGTAGCCCCCTGACAACACAGGGATCGTACTGCCGATACCTGAGCTGCACCCTCCCCACGTCGGCCAAGGAGTAGATGCCCGTCTACTTGGGGCATCAGGACTCCCGGCAACGGTCATCCTGCCAGGTGGCCCTTGCTGCGGCTGGGTGGCGCCCGTGGGGAGAGCCCCTGGTCGGAGTGGGTGGTATCAGGGCGGACGTTTCGCAGATGAAACGTCAACATGTATCAGGTCGCTCTGCGGCCGAGTCTTTCAAAAGAAAAGGTACCGTTTCTCGTTCTGGTTCTCCTGCCCTTTCCCCCTTGGCCACTCCATGGGAGGAGGGACAGGCCCGCCGGCTTGGGGCGAAGTACTTCCCCCGCTATTTGGTCTGTTCTCGAACCGATGGGGGGACGTTCGCCACCTCCAAGCCCATGTTCTTTGTTCAGCACATTGAGGACATCTTCGGGGAAATCAAGGCTCTCAGCGAGATGCGTTCGGGGTCCGTTCTTATCAAGACCACCTCCGCCACACAGTCGGCGGCGCTCCAGGCGTGCGACCGCCTAGGGGACATCCCAGTATCCATTGTCCCACATCTGGCACTAAATAGGACGCAGGGGGTTATTTTTCATCGTGACCTCCTGCTACAATCTGATGAGGAGCTCAGGGCCAACCTGGAGCGCCAAGAGGTGCATTTCGTCCGGCGAGTCCAGCGCGGCCCCAAAGACCATCGCATCGACACCGGGGCCTTTATCCTCGCCTTCGAGGGGGACGTTCTCCCGGAGAAGGTAAAGGTGATGTGCTACCGGTGTGACGTGCGACCTTACGTCCCACCTCCTATGGGCTGTTTTAGGTGTTTGCGCTTTGGGCACATGTCATCACGGTGTGAGGCTGAGCCCCTTTGTGGCGATTGTGGACGTCCTCTTCGTGAGGAACATACATGCACCCCACCACCTCGGTGCAGTAATTGTCCTGGCGTCCACTGGCCTAGATCCTCAGACTGCCCCTCCTATCAGAAGAAGATAAAAGAAATCAGAACTTTGGATCAGCTCTCTTATTCTGAGGCCAGGAAGAAGTATGACCGCCTTCATCCCGTGCCATTGACCACTTCGTTTGCCTCAGTTGTGTCCACTCCTTCCGCGGTATCCTCACCCCTATCCTGTCCCCCCTCCGCCTCCTCTGCCCATCAGGGGGCTCTGCCCCCGCCTCCCAAATCCCTCCCTTCCAAATCCTCCTCCCCCGTGGCCCCCACCCCCTCTGCCCCAGGGGCCACCCTTCTTCCTCCCCCCACTCCACCTGAGAAGCGATCCTCTTCTCAGCTTCTCAGGCGTCCATCAGGGAAATGTTCCGGACCCCAGCTTCCGAGGTCCGGCGTTCCAAAACGGACCCCGCACGTGAGGACCTTCTTCGGGTCCAGCCCACCATCCGTGTGCCTCCTCGGACTTCCAAGAAGGCCTCCAAGAAGAAGTCTCTATCCCCCTCTCCACCCCGGCGCGTTTCGTCTGACGCTCCATCCGTGAGTCGCTGCTCCCGGCCGTCCTCAGTTTCGCCGGGACGCTCTGCTGCCAGGCGCTCCGTCGGCCTTTCGTCGGCAAATGATGCGGCCCGTCCTACACAACCAGGGACAGCGGCCGCAGCTGGCGACGAGTCGATGGAACCGGATCCGCCTCCCGTCGGTTGTAGCGTAGTTCCCTCGCAACCTGGCCCTCCGCGGCCGTCGAGGTGACCAGCTCTTCCCCCGTCTCGTTCCCCCAACCTTTTGACTAGCGATGGCGTTGTTTCATTGGAACATAAGAGGTATTCGATCTAATCGGGAGGAATTACAACTGCTCCTCCGCCTGCACTGTCCGCTCGTCCTTGGTCTCCAGGAAACCAAGTTGCGCCCGACTGACCGTATTGCCTTTACCCACTATACCTCGGAGCGGTATGACCTCACCCCCGTGGACGGTATCCCAGCTCATTGTGGGGTCATGTTGCTCGTTCGGGACGATGTTTATTATCATCCCATCCCATTGACCACCCCACTCCAAGCAATAGCTGTCCGCATTACTCTTTCTGCTTTTACTTTTTCAGTTTGTACCATCTACACTCCACCATCATCTGCTGTTAGTCGGGCTGACATGATGCACCTGATCGTTCAGCTTCCCCCTCCGTTTTTATTGTTTGGCGACTTCAATGCCCATCATCCCCTTTGGGGCTCTCCTGCATCCTGTCAAAGAGGCTCCCTCTTGGCGGATGTCTTCAACCATCTCAATCTTGTCTGCCTCAATACTGGCGCCCCGACTTTCCTCTCGGACTCTACTCATACCTACTCCCACTTGGACCTCTCGATCTGTTCTACCACTCTTGCCCGTTGGTTCGAGTGGTATGTCCTTTCTGACACCTATTCGAGCGACCACTTCCCCTGTGTCGTTCGCCTCCCGCACCACACCCCATCCCCACGTCCTTCGAGCTGGAACATAGCGAAAGCTGACTGGGGACTTTACTCCTCCCTGGCGACCTTTCTGGACCACGATTTTCTCAGTTGTGACAGTCAGGTCAAATACCTCACAGCTGTTATCATCAATGCTGCCGAACGTTCCATTCCTCGTACTACTTCTTCTTCACGTCGCGTTTCCGTCCCCTGGTCGAACGAGGTTTGTCGAGACGCTATCCGTGCTCGACGACGTGCTTTACGCACCTTTCGCCGCCAACCTACGTTGGAGAATTGTATTGGATACAAACGACTCAGAGCGCAATGCCATAGAGTCATCAAAGACAGCAAAAAAGCTTGTTGGGCCTCTTTCACCAGCTCCTTTAACAGTTTCACTCCCTCTTCTGTTGTTTGGGGTAGCCTGCGCCAGCTGTCGGGCATTAAGGCCCACTCATCGGTACCTGGCCTGACCTCAGGTAACGAGGTCCTTGTTGATCCTGTGGCTGTCTCCAACGCCTTTGGCCGCTTTTTCGCGGAGGTTTCAAGCTCCGCCCATTACCACCCTGCCTTCCTTCCCAGGAAAGAGGCAGAAGAGGCTCGGCGACCTTCCTTCCACTCGCTGAATCTGGAAACTTATAATGCCCCCTTTACTATGCGGGAACTCGAACGTGCGCTTGCACTGTCCCGGTCCTCTGCTCCGGGGCCAGATGCCATTCACGTTCAGATGCTGGCACACCTTTCTCCGGCGGGCAAAAGCTTCCTTCTTCGTGCCTACAATCGTGTCTGGACCGAAGGTCAAGTCCTAATGCGTTGGCGTGACGCCGTTGTTGTTCCTATACCCAAACCCGGGAAGGATAGACACCTTCCTTCTAGTTACCGCCCCATTTCTCTTACAAGCTCTGTCTGTAAGGTGATGGAGCGCATGGTTCATGCTCGGTTAGTCTGGATTCTAGAATCTCGACGACTACTTACTAATGTCCAATGCGGCTTTCGTCGCCGCCGCTCCGCTGTTGACCACCTTGTGACCTTCTCGACATTCATCGTGAACAACTTTTTGCGAAGGCGCCAAACGGTAGCCATGTTCTTCGACTTGGAGAAGGCTTATGATACCTGTTGGAGAGGAGGTATCCTCCGCACTATGCACAGGTGGGGCCTACGCGGTCGCCTGCCCCTTTTTATTGATTCCTTTTTAACGGATCGAAAGTTTAGGGTACGTGTGGGTTCCGTATTGTCCGACGTCTTCCTCCAGGAGAACGGAGTGCCTCAGGGCTCCGTCTTGAGTGTAGCCCTTTTTGCCATAGCGATCAATCCAATTATGGATTGCATTCCACCTAATGTCTCAGGCTCTCTCTTTGTCGATGACTTCGCGATCTACTGCAGTGCCCAGAGAACATGCCTCCTGGAGCGCTGCCTTCAGCGTTGTCTAGACAGCCTCTACTCATGGAGTGTGCCAAATGGCTTCCGGTTCTCTGAAGAGAAGACAGCTTGTATCAACTTTTGGCGATATAAAGCGTTCCTTCCGCCATCCTTACATCTCGGTCCCGTTGTTCTCCCATTCGTGGACACAACTAAGTTTCTAGGGCTCACGTTGGACAGGAAACTGTGTTGGTCTCCACATGGCTCTTATTTGGCGGCCCGTTGTACACGTTCCCTTAATGTCCTCAGAGTTCTTAGCGGTTCATCTTGGGGAGCGGATCGCACTGTCCTGCTTCGCATGTATCGGTCCATAGTCCGATCGAAGCTGGATTATGGGAGCTTCGTCTTCTCGCCCGCTCGGCCGTCCCTCTTACGCCGGCTCAACTCCATCCACCATCGGGGGATACGTCTTGCGACCGGAGCCTTTTACACTAGTCCTGTGGAGAGTCTTTATGCTGAAGCTGCCGAGTTACCATTGACCTACCGGCGCGACGTACTGCTGTGTCGGTATGCCTGCCGGCTGTTGTCTATGCCCGACCACCCCTCTTACGAGTCCTTCTTCGCCGATTCTCTCGACCGTCAGTACGGGTTGTATGTGTCTGCCCTGCTGCCCCCCGGAGCCCGCTTCCGTCGCCTGCTTCGACAATTGGGTTTTGCCCTCCCTCCCACCTTCAGAGAGGGTGAGAGCCCGACACCACCTTGGCTCCTGGCTCCGGTTCCTATTTGTCTCGACCTCAGCTCACTCCCGAAGGAGGGTACTCCGGCTGCAGTGTATTGCTCACGGTTTGTCGAACTTCGTGCTCGACTTGCCGGTCACACCTTTATTTACACCGATGGCTCCAAAACTGACGATGGTGTCGGCTGTGCCTTTGTCGTTGGGGCCGCCACCTTTAAATACCGGCTCCTCGACCAATGTTCGAGCTTTACGGCCGAGCTTTTTGCTCTCCATCAGGCCGTTCAGTATGCCCGCCGCCACCGCCATTCATCGTATGTACTCTGCTCTGACTCACTCAGTGCTCTTCCGAGCTTTGGAGCTCCCTATCCGGTCCATCCCTTGATTCAACGGATACAGCAGTCCCTCCATTCTTTCGCTAATAATGGTGGTTCTGTCAGCTTTCTGTGGGTTCCCGGACATGTAGGAGTGCCTGGGAATGAGGCTGCGGATGCTGCAGCCAAGGCTGCAGTCCTCCTGCCTCGGCCAGCCTCCCATTGTGTCCCGTCATCTGACGTTCGTGGGGATGTATGTAAGTGGCTTGTGTCGTTGTGGTGGGATGCTTGGTCATCCTTCCAAGGAAGCGAGCTCCGGGCAGTAAAACCGCTCCCAACTGCTTGGACAACATCCTCCCGACCATCTCGGCGCGAGGAGGTCCTTCTGACCAGGTTGCGGATTGGGCATTGCCGGTTTAGCCACCGCTACCTGCTCTCCGGTGATCCAGCCCCGCAGTGCCCTTGTGGTCAGGCATTAACAGTGCGCCATGTTTTATTGTCGTGTCCCCGTTTGAGTCAATTTCGTGTTATCCTGTCTCTGCCATCTACTTTACCGGATGTTTTAGCTGATGACGCTCGAGCAGCTGCTCGTATTCTGCGTTTTATAACTTTAACTGGCTTGTCCAAAGACATTTAACCTTTTTACTTATTTTATCTGCATCTTTGTCAGGTACTTCTGGTGTCCCCCCATCCCCTTGAGTTTTAGCAGATTCCATTTGCTCTAACACCAGTGACTGGGCGCTAATGACCTCAGCAGTTGAGCGCCCTTAAACCCTACCAAAAAAAAAAGACGAACTGCGAGGCAACAACCTTTAACGATTACGTGACAGAACAACGAGCCAAATCGAAAATCAGTAAGGGTATCTTAAGGAAACGTCCACATCAACGTGTAAGGGCACAACAGGTACAGCCTCATTCTGCTTCTGTCGACATCACTTTGGATTTCGTTGTAACATTCAGTGTACTTCAGATTCCATGAAATACTGCAATATCGGTTCATCTTATCCTAATAATATCACAATGGAGTGTTACATTGGCATTCCTTCGTTGATTTTTACGTACGCACGTCTTACACACGCAAACCGCGATTTACATTGTTGGGCTAAGCTTTTCTTACATTTTACGGCATTTTCTGTACGGCTATGTAGAGTTACTTCGCGATTCAAATGGGAACGAAACATCACACGGACTGGCAGTTGGAAAAAGTTCTAGCAGAAATGGAGGGGTATGAAGTTGAAGATGAAGCTAAAGATTGATTATTCCACCCAATGAAGATAAAATATCAGATAACGGAAACATTGCAGAAAGTTCTGAAAGATAACTGTTGTAAAAAATGTAATTTATTTTTGGTTCATACT